>NW_015175373.1:795197-797938 GCF_001447785.1 Gekko japonicus
TGCAGTCAAGAGACCCACACGTGCTGGCTGGTTCTGGTCGTGTGTGAATTCCTTTGTTTCCATTTCTTCCCCTCCATTCTTCATTGGAACAACCAAGCTGCAAGACAGATAAGTATCGCCCACCATCACCCCTACCTGCTAATGCAAAAGTGCTTATTTCTTACTGTAAATCTTAGAAACTTGATTGAATGTGTGAGTGCATCAGTATTGTTTGTATGAGATATATTTTCAAGTAAAATACATCTATTTTAAACTACAACTGCCTCGAATCTGTTACTGGTAACCCTTGGTGGGAACAGGACCTTGGTATAAACTAGCAAGAATCCATTTATAAATTGCCAATTGCTGTAAATTAAGCAATTCGGCTAACATAGTAACCATGACTATATCTTGTGACAGTAAATTCTATATGGTATTTATACATTATGTGATGAATTCCAGAAGACTGAGGAACACCTAAAATTATGCTTTGATCTTACCACCAACTGTTAAGAATATAAAAAAGATCTGAACAAAGGCTCATCAAATCCAGCATTCTGCCTACAAGCAGGATGAGTGCAACAGGATCTTCCTGCCCATCAGGGGTGGATTAACCATTAAGCAGACTAAGCATATGCTTAGGGCACCATGGCTAAAGGGGGCACCACAACGTTGGGAAGAGGGTGAAAAGAAAAAAAAAGAATAAAGATTTGTAAAAAAAAAAATGTAAAAAAAAAAACTAGTGCAAATTGATTATGGTGCACCGTAGGGTTATCTTCTATTTTTTGTTGGCAAGGTGCAGTGTCATAGGCTATGTTTAAAAGTAAAATGCATGTGTTTAAAAGTAAATGATGGAGCCAAATTCAGATGTCATGACAGTCATTTCAATGACCCTCTCTGCCCCTTTTTAATTTCAGTTCCATGTAAACGTCAAAAATGAAGCATGTTCAGTTGAGTAGTGTGCAAAAGAGAAAATGTGCAAAAGAGAATGAGCAAAAGAATCTGTCTGTTGTAGCCAAGACAGGAAAGCTGACAGATTTCTTCTTACAAACTGCAGAGAAAGATGATCCAGATCAAAACCAGTGTCAGTCTTCAGAGACAGGAAGTGAATCAAATCTATCTCCTCCATCAGAAACAGGCAATGTCAGTCTTCAGCCAGATTTTCATGATGACGTTGCACATGATGAAGTGCCACAACCTGGACCTACTTCCATGACAAGATGTGTAAATGCTTTTGAACTGTCCAAGGAGTTTAGAGAACTGACCAAAAATGAAATGAACAAATGATGTGACTTATTGGGTTGCTTATGGACCCAGTGAATGGCAGCACCACAATGGGCCATTTGACAAATCGTGTCACAATTTCATCAGTGGGAATCCAAAGAGATACTGTTCACAGAAGATACTTTTTGGAATAAAAGCCAATGGTGAACACTACAAGAGAGAATGGCTGTTGTACTCTCCTTCAAAAGGATCAGTTTACTGTTTTGTTTGTAAACTATTTGCGCCCAAAGGTAAAAGGTAAAGGTTCCCTTGCTAAAGTGGGAAAACTTGGGTCTCTCAATAATGGGAATTATTTGGGGCTACTCAAATTGCTAAGTCAGTTTGACCCATTCTTGGCTACTCACATATCACGGTATGGCAATGCTGGAAAAGGCAACCCTTCGTACCTGTCCAAAATGATATGTGAGGAACTTATTGAGTTAATGGCAAAGAAAGTGCACTCCGTCATCGTTGACAAAATTAATGTTTCTGGGTACTTCAATCTGTCTGTGGACTCAGCGCCGATCTTTCGCATGTTGACCAACTGAACATAGTGCTCAGATACTTGCAAGATGGACAGCCAGTTGAACGATTTATCATATTTTTGGAAATACAAAACTACACTGGTGAAGCCATGGAACAGCAGGTGTTGAAGTACTTATGTGATGATTGTAAATTGGATTTTGCTAAAGGCAGAGGCCAGTCATACAACAATGCTGCCAACATTTCTGGACGTTACAGTGGCATGCAGCAAAACCATTTATGTACCCTGTGCAGCTCATTCACTAAATTTAGTTGGACAAAGTACTGTGGATTGCTGTCAAGTTGCAGTAGATTTCTTTTCCACTGTACAACTGCTCTACACATTCTTTTCTGCTGCTTGGTGGAGAATTCTCAAAGATTGCATTGGAAATGAAAAAGATGGACTGGCTCAGTGTGGAAAGGAGGGGGGCACCAGTGAGCCTTAATCCGCCCCTGCCCACTTATGTAAAGGTGTGAATGAAGCAGCCCCGTAACTAGGGATTTTTGCGGGAGGGGGCCTTGGAGGGCCCACCAGCTAATTAAATCAAAGGCTCCCGGGCAAGGGGTGTCTGCTTGGTGCGCACCCACACAGCCCCCACTAGAGCCTTCCTCTGAGGCGAGCCAGAATCCTAATGTTAATAGACGCTAAGGCTCCTCAGAGGTCTAGCAAAGCTGCCATGTTTTTTTTTTAAAGGAGGGCGGGGATCAAGCTTCCTCCCTCCCTCCTTCCTTGAGCCAAGATCTTTGCTGAAGCCTGGTGCAGAAAATCCAACCGGAGGAGCGAACTGCTGCAATCCGACCAATGTGTGTGTGACTCGGTCAACCACCGGTTGCTGCTGGGTCCTAAAGAGACTCAGCTCATCACAGATGAGCTCAAACAGGGATATGCCGGCTCATATGCGTGAGGTGATCAATCAGAGTGAAGGGGCCAAAGGGAGGGAGGGGGAGCTGAGGATGGGGGGAGGGGCCTGCAAAAA
>NW_015175373.1:798288-798558 GCF_001447785.1 Gekko japonicus
GAGAGGGGGGTAAGGTGAAGGGAGCAGGCATTCAGAAAAACACACTGGGTTTGCACACAGAAGAGGTGGGCACTGGATGTGCATCTGTGCATTTGCACATGGGGATTAATATTTTGGGTGGTTGGATAATGCTGTAGAGCTGACAGGAAAAAAAAATCTGCAAAAGGCAATTAAAGTGGAGCTGGCATCTTTGGAAAGTGGCTGTGCTTGATAATTGCTTGTGGTGCCAGGAAGCATCACAGTTCCCCTTGTGGTTCAAGCTTGTTGTTG
>NW_015175373.1:798943-799072 GCF_001447785.1 Gekko japonicus
ACTAATTAAACTCAGGGAGATTTGTTTTCTTAATCACCGCAGCTAGAAAGGAAGCCACTATAGCCGTGGTTTGATTGTCAGGGAAGTTATCAGACAATAGCACTGAAACTACCCAAGGAAGCAGGGGAA
>NW_015175373.1:799309-808089 GCF_001447785.1 Gekko japonicus
AGAGTGCCTTTCCAAATGTTGAAATTGCCTTAAGAATATTTTTAACATTAATGGTCACCAATTACACGAGAGGTCTTTCTCACAACTGAAATGTGTAAAAAACCCAAATAGATCAGTTATGCTTCAAGAAAGACTCAACTCACTGTGTATATTAACAATTGAAGCAGACATTCCGAGAGGTATTAATTTCGAGGATGTTATCAGTGATTTGTGAAAATGAAATGTAGAAAAATGCCTTTCAGGTCATGAATAGAGAGGTCTTTCTCACAACTGAAATGTGTAAAAAACCCAAATAGATCAGTTATTCTTCAAGAAAGACGCAACTCACGGTGTATATTAACAATTGAAGCAGACATTCCGAGAGGTATTAATTTCGAGGATGTTATCAGTGATTTTGTGAAAATGAAATGTAGAAAAATGCCTTTCAGGTCATGAATATTGGAACTTTGATACATTTAACTTGTGAAATATTAAAATAGATGTTGTATTGCATTTTTGTAGAACTTTATGTAGCCCAAGCTTGGCTTAGTTTGTACAGTATATTGTGTTATCATATGAATAAATTTTTGTATTGCTGCAACCTGCATTGTATATTTGGTCAGACAGGTCAACAACTAAAATGGACTGGGTCAGTGTGGAAAGGAGGGGGGCACCAAGATTGGTCAGTGCTTAGGGCACCAGTGAGCCTTAATCCGCCCCTGCTGCCCATGCTCCCCAGCAACTGATATAAAGAAACGTACTGCCTCTGGTACTGGAAGGAGTAGATATCCATCATGACTGGAGGACAGTGAGAGCCCCAACTTCCATGAATTTGTCAGTTTCCCCTTTAAAGCCTTTCAAGTTGTCAGCCATCATCATGGCCTGTGGCAGCAAGTTCAACAATTTAACTATGTGCTGTGTGAAGTACTTTCTTTTATCTGCCCTGAATCTCCCATCTTTAAACTTCAGTGGATAAACTGGGTTCTATGATTATGGGAGAGAAAGAAAAGCCTGTTCCTGTCCAATGTCCCCACACAATGCAAAATTGTAGATCATCGTCTTCCCTCATACACCTTTTTTAACCTAAACCAAACAGCCTTCAGCGTTTTAACTGATCCTTATGGGGCAGCTGATGTTTGTGGTTGCTCTTTTCTACACTTTTCCAAGCTCTACAATATCCTTTTTTGGGGTGTAGTTTTATT
Source organism: Gekko japonicus (assembly GCF_001447785.1). Lineage (NCBI taxonomy): Eukaryota > Metazoa > Chordata > Lepidosauria > Squamata > Gekkonidae > Gekko > Gekko japonicus. The sequence continues at coordinate 800,491 of NW_015175373.1, forward strand.
CTCTATTCCTGTTCTAATTATGATGAGCATGGAATTTGCCTTTTTCAAGCAACGTGACATTTTCATTGAGTTATCTACCACCATACCAGGATCTCTTTCTTGGTCTGTCACTGCCATCTCAGATCCTATCAGTGTATATGTGAAGCTGAGATTATTTGCCCCAATATGCATCCTTTTACACTTGCTCACACTGAATTTCATTTGCCATTTTAATGCCCATTCCCCCAGTCTAGAGAGATCCTTTTGGAGCTCTTTGTTTTTGTCTTAACCACCCTAAATAATTTGATGTCATCCACAAATTTGGCTACCACACTACCTCACTTCACTACTATGGATGGGCATGAACTGGCTCATGAACTAAAATTCATGATGAATTTTGGCCAGTTTGTGGTTTGTAAAGTCAAGTTCATGGCAGATCAACTGGTATGAACTTTCAATGAACTTTCAAGATGATTGTGGAGGTTCATGTCAGTTCATGAGCGGAGACATTTCCAGACAGACTGTCTCTGATCAGTCAAAATGTTTCAAAGCAACAACTTGGAGGCTATGTAGAGGAGCATCCGAGGGAGGTCCCCTGAAACTTTGATGTCTCTAGCTTGCACAGGATCCATTCTGTACATTCCTGAACTTTGGTCATTTTGACAGGTGCAGGTTCAGGAGGTTCAGGAATGTGTAGAATGGATCCTGTGCAAGCTAGAGACACCAAACTTGCTGGAGCACTCTTGTTGACTCTTCTTTACCTGCCTGCCAGGTTTGGTGAGGACTGGAGTAATGGGGTCTGAGGTACAGCCCACCAAAGAAGGTGCTCCCAGGAAAGTGCTTTCTGAGGAAATTACAGGCAGGATGTGTCTACTATTAAAGAGCCTGATATGCAATGTGGAGAGCCTTATAATATGTCTAGTGGGAATATGGAAGATATAGAACAGGATAATAATGTACTTGATGAGACACATGTTTTACAGGCTGAAGAAAGGTGTCCCAGATATGTAACATCTCATGGAAGACTTGTCTTTTTGTCAGAAAGATACATACTTTGATGACTGTATTGTTTGTGTAATATATGTTTTTAAATTATGTTTTTATCCATTTTTATATGTGTGTATATATTTTTCTTTTCTTTTTTTGTGGGGAGATGTGACATAATGTTTTGTTTTTTTTAATAGGAGCAGTCACCCAGCACAGGTGTAAAGTATTTATTACCTTGGTATTTTACAGGCAGCCAGTAGCTGTCTCAACCTCATTTTGTCTGTAGCCTTCTTGGTGGAGGCATCTTGGGATGTTAATAAACTAAATGGTTTGCTCTGTTGGATGCCTGGATGTTATTTGAGCATCCTCGATGCCATCATCCAATATAAGACATTACAATGATGGTCTGTGGTTCACACATGGGGCACGCCATGAACTAAACCACATTTTTCTGGTTAGTGACCACCCCTACTCGCTACCTCGCTAATTCACTACTCACACCTAAACTGTTACTTTAGAAACCTGATACTGTGAGGTATGTTGTAACAAACTACCCTGGCAATTCATGCAGATCTATATATTGACATGGATCCTGCCTTAGGCTTATGGAGTCTAAAGAACCTTCCTCCAACTTTTGCTCTTTCATTGAAGGAAAACTCTTAGGGATGGAGGATGGCTTCAAATTTTGCTCAGTAGAGTGGTGGGATAAATGCCATCAAGTCAAGTGTAGGAACATATATTCAGATATAGACTTGGATCCTTTCACAGATTCAGATCAAGCTGCTTCTATGTATCTCCCTTAATAATGTGTACCATCAAGTTGCAACTGACTCATGGCAACCCCAGGACTATGGGGTTTTCAAGGCAAGCACTAAACAGAGGTGGCCATTGCCTTTCTCAGCATAGCAACCCCATTCTTCCTTCGTGGTCTTCTACCCAAGTATCAATTGTGCTTAGCTTCCAAGCTCTGAAGAGATCAGGCTAAGGGCTATTCAGGCTGCTCTGTATCTCCCTTACTAGAATGGAGTTCTTGAAGTTGTCCTCTGCTCCTAACCACTCAGGAATCTATGTAATATGAAAGAGAGTGCTAAATGGTGAAAAATCTCTCATTTCCACTCCCAATATTCAGAAGTAAATGAACTCCTCCACAGTGCTGTAGCACCACAAAATTGTCTATAATGCAGGCCTTTTATGTGCAATAGGTAAGTTGACATGTTTGATTTAGTTGTGGCATTTTTAAATTGTGTTATCTGACAAATTGAGTACAGAATGCATAATTAGATCATGCTATTGCATTTATGATAATGAATGCTGCATTTGCAATGCTTAAAGCCTCACGGTAGGCAGGTATTTAATTTTTTATGGCTGTTTCTGACAGGTAACATTTTTTATCCTACACATAAAGTTGTATAGGAATACCATTTGTCCACATGGCTCACATTTGTATTTTTAAGTGGAGGGTCTGAAATTGTGCTTTATTTAAGCACATCCCTGTGTGTGTGTGTTTTTAAATCCTTACATTTCTAATTACCTTCCATTTATTGTCCAGCCTCATTTCCAAAAGAAAGGCAGATGCATAACATTATTTCCTTTGTAGGCAGATATGCCTACAGATATGTAAAATTATTTCCCATTGAAACCTAATGGATTTTAGAAGCAATTCATGCAAAATAAAATCATTTGTAATAATTGTTTAGAATGCATATATCAGAAATGAGTGCAATGAAAGTGTGCCAGTTCAGAGCATCTGATTTGCACATTAGTAAGGGAACATGTATAATCAGTCTCCACTCTGCCTCTCTGCTTCCTAGTGACCATAAGAGGAGGTGACACCTACAGGATTGTCCAAACACTCACCCTTCATGCCCCTTCTCTTTGCAGCAGTAACATAGTAAAGAAAAGTCACAACCCAAACAATGCACCCTTGGCTCTCCTGTACCCTCTACTTTCTCCCCATTTCATTATCATCTATTATACTTCAGATAACAGCCAGAGCATTGTTCTCCTTATCTGTTTTCCATCCCTCTTCCAATACTGAGCAGCAAAGGCACACTCAGTAGATCTCCTTGACTTCTTGCAAAATTCCTTCATCTCACAGGAGTTGACTTTCTTCTTCTTATGCCAACTCAAGCAAATGCTTGGGTGGCACCATGGGAGAAATGGCCCTGCATTGTGCTTCCTGCAGGGAGACATCTACAAATGTAAGACAATAGCATTCCTGTTCAACCAACATCAAGCCATGTCCCATGTAAGTGCCTTGCTTATTATGGCTCATTTTGTCAGGGTTCGATAGTCAGATCACACCACACAGCGCTTCATAAGAAGTATTCTGTTTATTGGTATCTCATAACTATGACACGTGAACTTCTTTTTTCAAGAATGGCCCAAAGCAGCAGGGCACCCAGAGTTATACTAGTTTGAAAACACCCCCCATTACAAGCAGAAGCCAATAAGCATTGTGCACGCACGCAGGAGAAAAGAGAGCGGGTGGGCAATCAGGTAAGTCACTGACTGAAACAGGTTGAAAGACTACTGCGGTGAGTTTCTCTCAACCTGTCTCTTACATTTGCTGCAAGAAGATTTCATCCACCTAGAAATTAAGCTATGCATTCATCCAAAACTTTTATTTATACAAGTTGGATCAACTGGGTTATGTTTCTTTGTTGTAGCCCTGTGACTGAGAAGGGATAACAGCACAGGGATTCTGTGCTGCAGAGACTGTTGCATCAGCCACAAAACCCAGCTGGAGTGAATTATAGGTATGAGTGACAGTGAGAAAGTCTGATCCAGTTGCCCAGCCGTATTGGTCTGAAGCAGTAGAATAAATTTAGATTCCAGTGGCACCTTTAAGACCAACAAAGATTTATTCAAGTTATGAGCTTTTGTGTGCATGCACACTTTTTAAAATAGGCTTGAGTTGTGGCTAGAAAGACGCAGTGGGGAAGTTTTTCTTCTGCAATATCAGCCTGGATCAGATAGCAAGGAAACCTGACAGGGGCACAGAGATATTGGAGCACAGGGAGGAGAGAAAGTTTTCAAAATAGAGGAGGCAGAGCAGGAATAGCAGACCTACAACTGAGGCCCTCTAATATGGGCAGAATTCACTAGGGATTGCCTTTACTCAGCTTGGGCATAATTAAGGCACACAAAAATAATATACCTGAGCTTAGTGCTAGCCCAGCCACTAATGTGAGTGTGTTATACAGAAAGGTTATAGCAGAGACTATGTGAAGCACCCTATATGAAGGGAAAAAGTGATATCTTAGAGTGACTTTATTCTTACATGACGTTTTCTGCAATGGTGCCCACAGTATGACATTTATGGTAACTTAAGCCCTTAGCCTGGTTGTAGTCTACAGCTGGCAGGAAGATCTCCTGCAACACAAAGTGCTCACAAGAGAGATTTAGAAACCTTCCCTGTCACTCCTGTTGTTCAGGAGTTTTTCATGGGATGGATCTGTATGTCAGGTGAGATCACAAGCAGGCAGGAGACCCCCACCTGGAGATTTCACTATATAACGCAAAGCACGCTTTCAATCAGGAGCCATGCTTTGAGAGAGAGAGAGCTGCTGCTGCAGCTGCTGCTACCACTGGCCGGCTGGCCATGCATTCTACCCCCCCATCTTTCCTTGAGGAAAAGCTGTAGACTACAACCAGGCTAAGGGCTTAAGTTACCATAAATGTCATACTGTGGGCACCATTGCAGAAAACGTCATGTAAGAATAATGCTTCTCTCTCATGGATCATTGCCTTGACATGGCAAGGGGGCTTGCACGGTTCAATGAGGCTGTGGGCTATGCCGTGGAGGGCCAGGATGGACAAGCCACAGTGGAGAACTCAGACAAAATGTGATCCAGTTGGCATAAGAAGAAGAAAGTCCAGTATGCTATTGAGGAAGAGCAGAGTGTTAGGGAAACAGACTTATTTATTAATTTATATTGGCTACAACAAGCACCATATGAACTGTGCTCACGTTTGTGTACCACAGGCAAAGGAAAAGCTGTTTGCAAACACCTATGGTGAGAGAGTGAGATTTCACATAGGAAGAGACTTGCTGTCTTCTGTGTTAATGAGGCACACACACGCATACAGCTAGCAAAGCATTGTGAGGACAAGACACACATGGTGGCCTTTGTTAGAGAAAACAACAACTCTGAGTTGAATATTCTCCATTGCTGAGAGACTGGGTGTCATGTTCTATCAAGGCTGGATCTGCATTTGAATCACCGTTTCCTGTTGAAGGTGCCTGGAGCCTTTGCACAACAAAGGGAAGAAGCTTACCACATGGCCAAATGGTGCCCAGGAGATATAGAATTTCAAATATAGTGTCACTCCTGTTGTTCAGGAGTTTTTCATGGGATGGATCTGTATGTCAGGTGAGATCACAAGCAGGCAGGAGACCCCCACCTGGAGATTTCACTATATAACGCAAAGCACGCTTTCAATCAGGAGCCATGCTTTGAGAGAGAGAGAGCTGCTGCTGCAGCTGCTGCTACCACTGGCCGGCTGGCCATGCATTCTACCCCCCCATCTTTCCTTGAGGAAAAGCTGTAGACTACAACCAGGCTAAGGGCTTAAGTTACCATAAATGTCATACTGTGGGCACCATTGCAGAAAACGTCATGTAAGAATAAAGTCACTCTAAGATATCACTTTTTCCCTTCATATAGGGTGCTTCACATAGTCTCTGCTATAACCTTTCTGTATAACACACTCACATTAGTGGCTGGGCTAGCACTAAGCTCAGGTATATTATTTTTGTGTGCCTTAATTATGCCCAAGCTGAGTAAAGGCAATCCCTAGTGAATTCTGCCCATATTAGAGGGCCTCAGTTGTAGGTCTGCTATTCCTGCTCTGCCTCCTCTATTTTGAAAACTTTCTCTCCTCCCTGTGCTCCAATATCTCTGTGCCCCTGTCAGGTTTCCTTGCTATCTGATCCAGGCTGATATTGCAGAAGAAAAACTTCCCCACTGCGTCTTTCTAGCCACAACTCAAGCCTATTTTAAAAAGTGTGCATGCACACAAAAGCTCATAACTTGAATAAATCTTTGTTGGTCTTAAAGGTGCCACTGGAATCTAAATTTATTCTACTGCTTCAGACCAATACGGCTGGGCAACTGGATCAGACTTTCTCACTGTCACTCATACCTATAATTCACTCCAGCTGGGTTTTGTGGCTGATGCAACAGTCTCTGCAGCACAGAATCCCTGTGCTGTTATCCCTTCTCAGTCACAGGGCTACAACAAAGAAACATAACCCAGTTGATCCAACTTGTATAAATAAAAGTTTTGGATGAATGCATAGCTTAATTTCTAGGTGGATGAAATCTTCTTGCAGCAAATGTAAGAGACAGGTTGAGAGAAACTCACCGCAGTAGTCTTTCAACCTGTTTCAGTCAGTGACTTACCTGATTGCCCACCCGCTCTCTTTTCTCCTGCGTGCGTGCACAATGCTTATTGGCTTCTGCTTGTAATGGGGGGTGTTTTCAAACTAGTATAACTCTGGGTGCCCTGCTGCTTTGGGCCATTCTTGAAAAAAGAAGTTCATGCGTCATAGTTATGAGATACCAATAAACAGAATACTTCTTATGAAGCGCTGTGTGGTGTGATCTGACTATCGAACCCTGACAAAATGAGCCATAATAAGCAAGGCACTTACATGGGACATGGCTTGATGTTGGTTGAACAGGAATGCTATTGTCTTACATTTGTAGATGTCTCCCTGCAGGAAGCACAATGCAGGGCCATTTCTCCCATGGTGCCACCCAAGCATTTGCTTGAGTTGGCATAAGAAGAAGAAAGTCAACTCCTGTGAGATGAAGAAATTTTGCAAGAAGTCAAGGAGATCTACTGAGTGTGCCTTTGCTGCTCAGTATTGGAAGAGGGATGGAAAACAGATAAGGAGAACAATGCTCTGGCTGTTATCTGAAGTATAATAGATGATAATGAAATGGGGAGAAAGTAGATGGTACAGGAGAGCCAAGGGTGCATTGTTTGGGTTGTGACTTTTCTTTACTATGTTACTGGAGCAAAGAGAAGGGGCATGAAGGGTGAGTGTTTGGACAATCCTGTAGGTGTCACCTCCTCTTATGGTCACTGGGAAGCAGAGAGGCAGAGTGGAGATTGATTATACATGTTCCCTTACTAATGTGCAAATCAGATGCTCTGAACTGGCACACTTTCGTTGCACTCATTTCTGATATATGCATTCTAAACAATTATTACAAATGATTTTATTTTGCATGAATTGCTTCTAAAATCCATTAGGTTTCAATGGGAAATAATTTTACATATCTGTAGGCATATCTGCCTACAAAGGAAATAATGTTATGCATACGTTGCACTCATTTCTGATATATGCATTCTAAACAATTATTACAAATGATTTTATTTTGCATGAATTGCTTCTAAAATCCATTAGGTTTCAATGGGAAATAATTTTACATATCTGTAGGCATATCTGCCTACAAAGGAAATAATGTTATGCATTTGCCTTTCTTTTGTAAATGAGGCTGGACAATAAATGGAAGGTAATTAGAAATGTAAGGATTTTAAAAAACACACACACAGGGATGTGCTTAAATAAAGCACAATTTCAGACCCTCCAGTTAAAAATACAAATGTGAGCCATGT
>NW_015175373.1:810506-849556 GCF_001447785.1 Gekko japonicus
AAGCTTTTGATTGTGTGGATCACAACAAACTGTGGCAAGTCCTTAAAGACATGGGAGTACCAGACTACCTCACATGTCTCCTGAGAAACCTGTATAAGGGTCACAAAGCAACAGTTAGAACTGGATATGGAACAACTGATTTATTTAGTGTAGGAAAAGGAGTAGGACAAGGATGTATATTGTCATCCTGCTAATTTAATTTAATGCAGAGTACATCATGTGAAATACCAGCCTGAATGAATCACAAGCCAGAATTAAGATTGCTGGAAAAAACTTCAACAACCTCAGATATGCAGATGATAACACTCTAATGGCAGAAAGTGGACCTCATGAGCTTTTTGCTGAGGGTGAAAGAGGAGAGTGCAAAAGTTGGCTTGAAATTCAACATCAAAAAAGCTAAGATCATGGCATCTGGCCCCATCACTTCTTGGCAAATAGAAGGAGGAGTCATGGAAGCAGTGACAGAATTCATGTTCCTGGGATCCAAGATCACTGCAGACGGTGACTGCAGCCATGAAATTAAAAGACACCTGCTCCTTGGGAGGAAAACTATGGCAAACCTAGACAGGATAATAAAAAGAGACAGAATTCATGTTCCTGGGATCCAAGATCACTGCAGACGGTGACTGCAGCCATGAAATTAAAAGACACCTGCTCCTTGGGAGGAAAACTATGGCAAACCTAGACAGGATAATAAAAAGTAGAGACATCACCCTGCCAACAAAAATCCGTATGGTCATAAGAACATAAGAACATAAGAGACGCCAATGCTGGATCAGGCCAATGGCCTATCTAGTCCAACACTCTGTCACACAGTCGTCAAAAATACCAGGTGCCATCAGGAGGTCCAGCAGTGGGGCCAGGACACTAGAAGCCCTCCCACTGTTAGCCCCCCGAAGCATCAAGAATACAGAGCATCACTTGCCCCAGACTGAGAGTTCCTCTCTATACCTTGTGGCTAATAGCCACTTATGGACTTCTGCTCCATATGCTTATCTAATTCCCTCTTGAAGCTATCCATGCTTGTAGCCGCCGCCACCTCCTGTGGCAGTGAATTCCATGTGTTAATCACTCTTTGGGTGAAGAACAAAATACTTCCTTTATCTGTTGTAACCCGACTGCTCAACAATTTCATTGAGTGCCCACGAGTTCTAGTATTGTGAGAAATAGAGAAAAGTACTTCTTTTTCAACCTGCTCTATCCCATGCATAATCTTATTAGTAGTAACTTTAGATTTATTATTTTCCATCATAGTCTTGTTGCCTTTTAAACTATTCTTGCACTTTAATAAAATAACTATATTTTACTTGTGTTTTTTTCCTTTACTGACCTCAGATCTAATTCCAGTGTCTTGATCTAGTGACCACATACCAGGTAACTGTTTAGTGTTTGGAAATTCATTCTGCAGGCCCACTCTGCAGGGTTGACTTTCTTGTTAATTTCCCTGAAAGGCTGGGAGACTTACCCATTTGCTCCTGAGCTGTTGGGATAGACGGACAGGTGGTAGCCTACCTTCTAGTGACCACATACCAGGTAACTGTTTAGTGTTTGGAAATTCATTCTGCAGGCCCACTCTGCAGGGTTGACTTTCTTGTTAATTTCCCTGAAAGGCTGGGAGACTTACCCATTTGCTCCTGAGCTGTTGGGATAGACGGACAGGTGGTAGCCTACCTTCTTAGTGTGAGGGCAGCCTCATGCTAGGTTTTTGCAGGCTCCAGCTCTTATGGTGGAGAGGGACATTCTGCTGGCTGTATACAATCCACTATGGAAGAACCACACACACACACCAGGTTCGGAAAATATGTGGAGTAAATTGGCCACAGCTTTATTGACTACATCTGTAAGAAGCATTGACACAGCATGGGTCCACCGGATCCCGTGCATCAGCTGACCCCATGCCAGCTGATGTACCCATTACCCAGCTAGCTGGCATGGGTGCTGAACTGTGGGATGGCAGGTTGCCGGAGCTCACATGGACAACTGCCTCTTAGTGGTCTCCCCTGCCATCTAGTCATGAGGGCCATCATCGGTAGTCCATGGGCAGGCTTGCTCCCATCAGCTTTCACGCCAAGACCCCCTGAGGGGGCCCCCATATCCAGGAAAATGGCACGCAGGCCGATTTCCATAAGCGGATCCGGCCCCATGCTGTCACCGCCAAAAGTTGTGACAAGAAATATGGCATAGAACATTTAACTTTAAAGATAGTGACTTGCTGGGAGCTCGGTGTCAGTAGCTCCCAGCAATAATAGCAATAACAGCAACAATACCAGCTACCACTGGTCTGAAGCATTACCAGCAGATAGCCGAACCTGTGTGGAAGCTCCTGGAGGGTCATGGAATTTGTGAAACCCAGTACGCCCCACCCTCTCACTCACCTCTGGTGCGGCACCCAGTGCGACTCCTGGCATGGCGTTGCATTTTTGATCAGTCTGGACAGTGCGAGGCTGATGCTTGACTCTGTGGTCTTGCGTGGGATACTTGTCACCACCGGTGAGGCCGGCAGCAGCTGTAGGATACTACTAGCCCCTTTGGCGGCGACACCATATTGGGGACAGTACCGGGACTGTGGCTCTTTCGTGGCAGCAGTTGTCAACGCCTTGGCTACTTCAGAGCCCACCTCCGACATTTGGGCAGGTGTTCGGGAGCCCAAGGGGGGGTCTTTGCCCTCCTTGGGTTCTCCCTGACCGAGCCCAAAGTCATCAGGCAAAGACAGCATCGGAGGCTCTTCTCCTTGGCCGGCAGTGCAGGGGATTCCAGCTGTATCAGAGCCTTGTATTAGATCACAGCCCTCAGAGCTGGATGATGTGGAAGTGGAAGGATGAAGACCAGAGATCAGAGAGAGGTGATGAGCATGGTTGGGACATCACCAGAATCCAGGAGACCACCACTCATGGTGTGACCATGAGAAGGTACAGCGAGACCCCCCCCTGCAGCTGTTCTTGGTCCAAGATGAGCGACGGGACCGGCTGGCAAGCAAGACCTTATTCAGATGATTAAGAATTTACAGCTGACTTGTAGGATTATTAGTAGATAGGGAGCGGTGGCGCAGGCAGTACAATGCTTGCAAGTAACATCAATAGTGAACAGCCATAATGGCTGTTCGAATCCCCACCACGGCCGGAGTGAGCTCCCGGCCCCAGTCCCAGCTTCCGCCAACCCAGCGGCTCGAAAGTAAAAATACAAGTAGACAAATGGGTACCTGCCCTAGGTGGCAGGGGGCACCCTCCTCCTGGTTCCGTGCCAGGAGTGTTGACGGCGGCGGTGAGAAAGGCGGCGGCGAAAGAACAATGGCGGCGAGGCGATCTGAGGAGGCAACGACCAGATCGGATGAAGGTGGAGTCGGGGCGACGCAACTGCGAAACCACGCGGCACGGCAGGAGCCCAATGGGACGTGAAAGCCAGAAGCTGCAGTCCGAAGCAGTGCGCGCCAGAGAAGGAAGCCATCAGAGCCTGCCTAGAGTTGGTCGCCAGCCACCCGGACGCCAGAAACAATGCCCGAAAGCCAGCCGGATGAGGAGGAAAATACGCCGCATGGGTGCTGCTAGGTAATCCCTTCCCCATGAATCTTTGGCCCTAATTAGGGTACAAACTACGCAAGTAGTATAATGTAAACCGCTCTAAGACCCATTAGGGGGGTCATGGGCGGTATAGAAATTGGAAATGTAATGTAATTAAATTGGTGGATAGTAATGTTTAATTGGAAATTGTTAAATTAATTAATTATGGGCTAATTAGTTAATTGAACGGCTGAATGAATTAAGTTAATCAAATGATTCAATTGGGTGATTTAATGTATTGGATTAATTCTTTAGCTGTAGTAACCCATCCAGTTTACTTGATATAAATTACTTTAGGTTTATTGATTGCTTAGGAAAGTTTATTAGATAGATTAGAAAACTGGGAGAAAAAAGAAAAAAAGAGAATAGAATAAAATTAATTAATCTTTATCATTGACCTTCATGAAATTTACTGGTCAGAGGACTTAAGGGCTAGAGATTAGTAGCAATCATTAGGAAATTTATTGGTCAGATGACTTAGGGGTTAGAGATTAGTGGCAATTTATTAGGAAATTGGGTTATTGGGTGGATGGGTTGAGTTAAAAGGGAAGTGTCAGCACCATTGAGTATTGCTAAAATGGACTAGAGCTTAGGATCATTTGCACTGAAGAACTGCTTAATTAGTATCATCTTGTAGATTCATTTGGGAATCAGACTACCAATAGCCTGAGACTAACCAGTGAAGACCATTTACGGCTGATGGCAGGTCAGAGGATACCAGTGCTCCTGGGAAGGGGAAAGTATTGTGGTGGGACCAGGCAAAAATGGAAAGGATGGGAGCAGAGATGTAGGTCCCCTTCCAGCCTGCATCCCATCCCAAAGGTAGTACGCAGTGGGGCTAGGACTATTTACCCCTCTCCAACACTGGTGTTGTGTAATGCTAGGTCTATAAATAACAAGGCCATGGTCCTTCATGACTTTCTGTCAGAACAGGACCTGGACCTGGCATGCATGACCGAGACCTGGGTGAGAGACGGGAAGACTGTAGCTCTCTCCCAGTTAGCTCCCCCTGGGTTCTCGGTCCTTCACCAACCCCAGACTATGGGGCAGGGGGGAGGAGTAGCTTTGTTCATTTGGGAGAGTTACACCTTCAGAGCACTCCCACCACCAAAGCTCATGGGCATAGAGTGTGCTGGCTTTGTGTGGGAAGCTGGGAAGAGTTTTGCAGTTTGGTTGGTGTACCACCCGCCCAATGCACCAACAAATAGCCTGCCATCCCTGCTGGAGGCCGTATCAGGCTGGGCACTGGAGCACCCTAGACTATTAGTCCTGGGTGACTTCAATATCCATGCTCATGACACGACCTCCACACAGGCAATGGACGTAGTGTTGTCCATGGCAGCACTAGGACTTTCCCAATGTGTTATGGCCCCCACTCACCGAGCAGGGCACGTGCTCAATTTGATCTTTGCAGTGGGGGTTACAGTGGATGGAATTACTGCTACGGCAGTTCCATGGTCGGACCACCATGCTCTGAAGGCCCGCGTGAATGTGCCACTCCAACCCTGTTTGGGTGGCGAACGTATTTTAGCTTGCCCGTAGAGCCAAATGGACCCTATGCAGTTCCAAATGGCTCTGCGGGGTCTGATGCCTCTTCACTCCCACTTTAAACTCAGGAGCTGAGGTTGATTAAGTGGGAGCTTAGACAGCTAGAGAGACAGTGGGATGAAGCAACAAGAGCATCTTATAGGACGTTTATGAGATCCTATGAGGTGGCAGTCAAGGCTGTGAAAAGGGAATATTATGCGGCCACGATTGCATCTGTGAGCTTTCGCCCAGCCCAATTATTTAGAACAATTTGGTCTCTTACTACTCTGCCATAGGGCAGACCAAATGATAAGGAATTGGAAGATTGACTGTGAGGCTTTTGCAAGCTATTTCACAAATAAAGTCTTGTCACTCCGCCACGACTTCCCCACCATGGTTGAGACAGTGATGGAACTCGAGGCCCTATGCACATCTTCTTGTCAAGTTCTGGATTGTTTCAGTCCACTCAGCCTAGAGGAGGTTGACAAATTACTCTCATCGGTTCGCCCGACCACTTGCAGCCTTGATCCATGCCCATCATGGCTAATTAAAGCTGGCCATGAGGGGTTAGAAGGCACACTAAGGGAGATTATTAACAAGTCCCTCATTGAGGGACTGCTCCCTAGTGCTCTAAAGGAAGCGGTGGTCCACCATCTCCTTAAAAAAAATCTCTGGATCCGGACGAATTGGCTAACTACCAGCTGGTATCCAATTTGCCCTATTTGGGCAAATTAATTGAGAGCGCGATTGCGACTCAGCTGCAGGGTTTTTTGGATGACACCTTCATATTAGATCCCTTCCAGTCCAGTTTCCGACCAGGCCATGGGACAGAGACAGTCCTCGTTGCCCTTACAGATGATCTCCAGAGGCATCTGGATTGAGGCAGCACAGCAGTGTTGTTGCTGTTGGAGCTGTTGGCAGTGTTTGACATGGTCGACCATCAACTACTGATCCACTGCCTCGCCGACACCGGGATTCAGGGGCTTGCCCTGCAGTTGCTCTCCTTGTTCCTTCAGGGTCGGGGACAAAGGGTGGTTGTTGTTGAGCAGCTATCTGGAAGGCTCCCACTAGTTTGTGGAGTGCCCAAAGGTGCAGTGCTTTCCCCAATGTTATTCAACTTCTACATGCACCCCCTTGCCCAGATTGCCCGGAGTCACAGACTGGGTTGTCACCAATCTGTTGTTGGACGCCCAGTCAGACTCTAGTCCGAGAGATCTGGACCTGGTGTTGAAAGCTGTGGCTGGTTGACTTAGACTGAGTCGATTGAAATTGAATCCAATGAAGACGGAGGTCCTGTGCCTGAGTTGGAGTGGGCCACGGTTAGGGATCCCACTCCCGACCTTCGATGGGGCGCCGTTGGTGCCAGCGCTGGAGGTTATGAACTTGGGAGTGCTCCTGGATGCCTCCCTAATGATGGAGGCCAGGCAGCAGCCACTGTGAAGCCCGCCTTTTACCATCTACGGCTGATTAAGTTGTTGGTTCCCTTCCTTGAACGCAATGACCTGGCAACAGTGATCCACACAATGTTCACCTCAAGATTGGATTACTGTAATGCTCTCTACATGGGGCTGCCCTTGTCCCAAATCCAGATGCTGCAGCTGGTGCAGCGGGAGCACATCCAGCCTGCCCTAAAAGCACTGCACTGGCTGCCTATAGCATACTGGATTCGGTTCAAGGTGCTGGTTCTTACCTTACCCCTATATGGTCAGGGGCCTATGTACCTAAGGGACCACCTTTCCCCACATGTTCCCCAGAGAGCACTAAGATCGGGCTCCCAAAATTGTTTGGCCTTGCCAGGTCCTAAAGAAGCCAGGCTAGTGGTGATGAGGGACAGGGCCTTCTCTGTGGTGGCCCCATACTGGTGGAATGAGCTCCCGGAGGACATCAGGGACCTGTGGGACCTGTTGCAGTTATGCCGGGCCTGCAAGAATAATAAAGAATACATAGCATTACACACTTTGCTAACAACATCATATTATACGGTGTTGATGCCACCCTTTCCCCCACCCCAATACCCTGCTATACATTATTGCCTTCTGACGATGTACCCATAGGGTGGGATGGGTAGACAAGCCATTCTGTGGCCAGACAAAGGATGAGGGGTTGGAGGCAAGCAGCTGGCCTCTTCCCCTGCAATTGCCCTCCCCTTGCCTCCAAAACACCTTACCATTGGTCCCAGGGGGAGGGGGAAGTCCTAAGAGTGCTGTGCCACCATCCCAACCTTCGCATGTTAGCCAAGTCAATGCCCATGCAGCTGCCACTGCAGCCGAACTGACCAAAGCATGGCCATGTTTGGTGCTACCCCCGTAGCAAGAGATCTGCCAGAGTGGTTGTGGTTGGGAGTTGCCTCGTAGCATCATCACTTCCATATCTGCCTGGCATGCCAAGTCCACACAGGCACCAGTATCTAGGGTCCAGAGCTGCACTGTCATCCTGGAACTAAATAAAATATCATTAGCAACCAGCAGCCGTATGTCATCCTGCACCATTCCTGGACATGTCGAAGCACCATCCCCAAAAGGCCCCAATGTGTGGTGTAGATTTCCATCTGGAGCACCCTGCTGCAACTGCAGCTCCTTACCAAACAACGATCTGCCCCACATGTCCTACACGTCTCCAAGGGCCATCTCCCAATGGTACAGATGCAGAGCCGAGATTACTGCCCAGTGCCCAATGCCATGACTGTGGCCCCTTATCCACTTGGGCTGCTGCCCTGGAACTGAATAAAACAATGGTAACCATCCACCACATAGGTCCCACATGCCTGGAACACCTGCTCCCGACCTGCCCCAGTTGCGTGGCATAGATTTCCTCTGAGTGCACGATGCTATGACTGGAGCCCTTACCGCCTGCACAGCTTCCCTGGAACTGAATAAGACATTGTTAACAACCAGCAGCCATGTGTAGCTCAATGAAGAAACTTGTAAGGTGTGGAGCTTCCATTCCTGAGGCTTGCTCAGATCTTCCAGTTACACCCTGTTAGAACTCACTGTATTCTACTCCTGTGGTTGGGTCTATCTACACAACTCCCTTCTCACTGCTGCCTATGCCCTGAACACCGATGGGTGATTATACATGAGCATAGATGTCAATTTAAAAATTCCGCTTTCCTGACAAGGAAGTGGAGCAGAATTTTGTTGAAAACACGGCAGAAGCAGTGACCCGAATCCTACAGGTCATTGAAATGCAATGGGCTCAAAGGTGATTTATTCTGAAATATTCTCAATGGAAGCTGTCCAGCTATGGAAAGCTTGCAGGGAAATGGATTTTGCATTACCATATCTGCAAACACTATAAATGGCCTTTGTAAATATCTGAAAAGAGGGCTTAAAGCAAGGGACATGAACCTCATGATGACCCACCAGAGCCCACTTCCAAGCCCATCAGGTATGGTGATTAGTTGTGTCCCTACACACAGTGACTGTTACCGGCACCCCCCCAGCAGTACAGCCCATTCCTCCAAGTGCCCAAACCTCCTCAGGCAGTGGGTCCAGTCAGCAGTAGACTTCAGCACTGTGCTGTTAAACCTCACTTCCTGATGGCCGGAGGAAGCATCTGCGAAGCTGCTGGTGTTGACCACTATGTGCTGAGCAGAAATTGTCATGTTAGCAGACACACACGAAGCCCCAGCCTGTGAAACCCAGCATCCAACCCACACCAACCATGAGGTTTTTGCTTTTTTTGTTTGTTTGTTCACTGAAATTTGACCCTCTTGTTTGAAGCTGCACCCCCAGGGAATGACCACCCCAAGGCACCATGAGGATGGGGAACAATGTCCGGGAGGTGGGGCCCAGCCACATCCACACCCAGGCAGCAGGACACCTTTTGGGTGCACCTGTGGCTGTTGTGAAACCCCATACAGCAATGCAACCTACCGTGCCAGAGTACTGCCTGTTGATTAAGCAGCGGCTGGACAAACCCATGCCAGGGCTGCTCTATGCAGATCATGCCTAGAGCCAGTGAATGGACTGTATTTCCCTTATGGCCCCTTCCAATTCTGTGATACTCTGATTCAATAACCCATCTCCTGAAGGTGAGAGAAAGCATCTGCAAAGCTGCTGTTGATGCCCACTGCCCACTGATCAAGGAATGTTATGCTAGCAGCTGAGCATTGAGGACCCAGCCTGTGAACCTGGCATCCAGCCCATTCCCCCTCTCCCAGCCTCTGCAGTCTGGAGATGAGCTGTACTTCCAGGTGGTCATCAGTTCCCAGCTGGGGGCTGGCATCCACACCAGCAGTGGCTCTGCCAGGTCATATAAAATTCCCAAAAGTGATGCCATTCAACAGGCACCCCCCACCCGAAGGTTCATGTCCGGAGTAGATGGCTAATCTGGAGATCAGTTGTAATTCCTGAGGTCTCCAGGTCCCGGCTGGAAGGTTGGCATCTCTACCAGGTTCTACTGAATAATGTGAAATTCCAAGAAGTGTTGGCATTCAAATTCAAACTGGAAATCAGTTGTAATTTCTGAGGTCTCCAGGTCCCAGCTGGAAGATTGGCATCCCTACCAGTTTGGTGTAGAGCCAGTTTGGTGTAGTGGTTAAGTGTGTGGACTCTAATCTGGGAGAACCAGGTTTGATTCCCCCCTCCTCCACTTGCACCTGGCTGGATGACCTTGGGCAAGCCATAGTTCTGATAAGAGCTGTTCTTGAAAAAGAGCCGTTTCTGTCAAGAGCTCTCTTAGCCCTACCTACCTCACAGGGTGTCTGTTGTGTGGAGGGGAAGGGAAAGGAGTTTGTAAGCCACTCTGAGACACCTCTGGGTAGTGAAGGGTGGGGTATAAATCCAATCTCTTCTCTTCTCTCTTCTCTACCAGCAGTGGCTTGACTGAGTGATAGGAAATTCCAACAAGTGTCAGCATTCAAACAGACACCCATCACCCATAAGTTTGTGTTTGGACTAGCCAGCTAGTGTGTAGATCAGTTGTAAAGTATGAGGTCACCAGGTCCTGCCTGGAGGTTGGCATCCCTACTGGCATTGGTTCTCCTGAGTTATATGACATTTCAACAAGTGTCAGCATTCAAACAGGCTCTGACCCTTGTGGTTTGTGTCTGGGCTAGCTGGCTAGTCTGGAGATCAGTTGCAATTTCCAGGACCCATCTTGGATGTTGAGCTCCCTACCAGCAGTGGCACTACCGAACCACATTGTTGTATACTAAGCTCGGCCACATTCAAGGCCTAGCCCACACGCAGTCAGGCGAAGAGCCCTAGTTTCTCTCTAAGGAACAATAGACCAAACGGATCCTAGCCTGCACCTATCAGAGGGCTAGGATCCAAGGTAGGACCTATGGAACTCTTGGCCACTGTAAATATCCTATCACTGGTGAAGGATGTGTGCTTGGGTGTGGTTTGACTCCTAAATATAAACTGGCCTGCGAGCTGGCATTCTGTCTCTTGTTCTACATCTCTAAATAAAGTATGAGCTGAATCACTTCGCTAGGCATCAGGCTCCGTACTTTTCACACATAAAAATCCAACGTGAGTTGGCATTGAGACCGATGCCCCTCACCAGTAGGTTAGTTTCTGTGCTAGCTGGTCTCCAGGTATCACCTGGACACTGGCATCCCTACTGGCAGTGGCTCTGCCACATAGTATGGAATTCAATGTGTGTCGGTGTCATGATCTGTGTAGGACTGGGAGACAGGCTTAGTGCGGTTTAGGCCCAGGAGACCCAGGTGGGAATGGAAAGCAGACACAGCCTACAATCCCCACAATGCTTAGCAATGGTTGTAACCAACTGGTGTCCAGAGATTGTGTGAGGAGATGTGACTTAAGTTTTGTGTGCTGTGGAACTGTGTTATTTTTCTCTTTCTTTCCTTTTTTAAAAATAATTTTAATTGCTTTTATTCTAAAAACTACACAGAAATCAAAGGAAGGGGTAACTAATATCTACAGGAGAAAGAAAAGAAAACTACTACTAAGAACCCAAGTAGCAGTGGTCAACAAGTTTAACAATGCTTACAATAATATTTCACTTAGAACACCTTTGTTGCAATGAATAGTAAGGCTTATACATTTATCAGATGATAACACATCGTGGTTTTAACTAGAGTAAGAGTGGCCAAGTAATCTAACACTTTTAATTAGGTTTAAGTCAAAGATATGTCTTAAAAATTTATCACTTTTGTTTCTAGTGTAAGCTTCTCTATTGATTCTGGGAGTTTAGGAGTCCTAAAACAGTTTCTTCTTCAAGTAGTATAGAAATATCGCTTCCATGATTTCTCATCTCATGTTCCTCTTCTGTTGTTCCATCTTCTTCTATTATAGTCCAGACCATCCACAGAGTGTCAATTGTTTCTACAGAAACAAGGTCAATTTTTGTATAATATCCTCTTTATAAAATGTATTTTAGTAAGTCCCACCAGGCAGAATAATCTTCTTAATATATTGTAGATACATTCCATAGAGCATATCCAACTCGCTTATATAAGATCCGCTTTAAATCTGTTACTGGTTCCATAGTCTTGCTCGATACTGCTTCCAAATTTTTGCCATTGTTCTCAGAGTTTTGCTCTGTTCTGCTGATAGTTTTGTAGTTTCTCCAAAACTAAAATTTAATGACGTTGGATGGTCCAGCAGAGGGCATAGTCGAGTTGTTAACATGGATGAGATGTCTATAGTTGCTTCTGGTCTTGTGGCCGTAGCAGCAAAATTAGCATTTCCTGAAGAAAGTTTTGATTTCAGTGCCATTTTTTCCCCTCTCATCACCGCTTTTGTTTACTTTTAGTGAAAAGTTCCAGATGCCTCTATGACGTATAAAAATGCTTGGGTTTTGCTCAGTCACACTCTACCCCAGTTAATTAGGGCTTAGCTTTTAGTTCCCTTCTTTCGCTGTTAGTATAAAGAGCTTAACTTTATGTCAGGGTGGATTCCTTCCCCCCTTGCTTCAGATAAGGGGGTCGTAAACGTTTGAACAATTGGATGTTTATTTTGTTTTAACTGCTCAGAACACACAGTTCATCAGGAGTCTTCTGCCTGGTAAGTGAAATTGCTTAACCATCTGCTCACTTGTCCTGGTGTGCGAGTCTTACACCATTGCTGGTCTATGACAGAGGGACCTTCGGAGCAAAGGGAAGCCTCAATTCCTCAGCTGTTTGTCTTGGAAGAGGCACCCCTTGTGCTCCATGGCTGGGGGGCCCCTACGAGAGCCCCGGGGGATCCAGAATTGTCCAGGACCCCTCCCTACCGCCATATCATGGGATACATCTCTCGGAGGTCCGAAGAGACGTGCCTGCCATTCGATTCACCAAAACCGGGGGAAAAACTGTGTTCTTTCCTCACACAGAGTTAAACTGAGGGGACAGTCTGGCCTGAGAGAAAGATCCCTCACTTGGGACAGAGTGAGTACAGGCATAGGCCTGGTATAAAAGGCTGTGGGCCTTGAATAGTAACCAGTTAAAAGAAATAGGTAGCCGCATTAGATTTGTTTGTTTTGCCTTTAAACACTGTTATATATTTTAGGCACCTTGTCTTGTTTTCCTTGCTCCATTACTGTATTAATAAACCATTTGTTTAATGTTCTCTGCCTGATCATCACACCTATAGTTCTTGGCTTAAAAGGGGCATATTGGTTGGGCTTGGGAGGGTACACTGGGCCTTCCCAAGGGACCCTAATTCCAGAGTGGTGGCAGAGGAAGGTGGCAACCCACTAGGGGTCATGACAGTCAGCATTCAAACCAACACCCACCACCTGTAAATTCATGTCAGGGCTAGCTGGCTAGCCTGGAGATCAGTTGCAATTTTGAGGTCTCCAGGTCCTCCCAGGAGGTTGACATCCCCACTGGCAGGGTTTCACCAACTCCAACAAGTGTTGGCATTCTGACAGACACCCACCACCCATAGGTTAGTTTCTTGGCTAGCTGGCTATTCTGAAGATCAAGTGCAATTCCTGAGGTCTCCAGGCCCCACCTGGAGGTTGGTGTCCCTACCAGTAGTGATCTACCGAGTCATATGCACCTCCAACATGTATTGGCATTCAAACAGACACCCTCCCACATCTGAAGGTTCGTGTCTGGGATGGTCAGTAGGTACAGAGATCAGTTGTGGTTTCTGAGGTCTCCTGTTCCTGCCTGGAGATTGGCATTTTGGCAGCAACTGTAAAGCTGGTGGCTGATGTACAACATGAAGAGAACAATCCCTGCTTCCCTTAAGAGAAAGGTGAGTAAAACTTCAACAACTGATCTTGGGGAAATTTGGGCTACCCCGTACGGAGATTACTCACTCCGCTGCTTGGGAATGTACGGGAAAACGGGGGATTTCGATGTAAATATTAAATTTAAGACTCTGCTGGCTTGCTGGGCACTGGTGCTAAGCAGTTATGAAATTTATCCATAATTTCCTTAATCTGGTGTGCAAGCCATGCTTATTCATAAACTCTTTTGTTAAATCTGCTGAGATGTTCCATGTCCCGGCAGTGGCAGTATCAGTCCAAAAAGACAAAAGGGGGAGAGTCTCCACCGGCACCAGTGATACTCCCTTGCCTGTTGGGATGCACACTCCAACTAGTTTGTCGCCTCCCTTAGCAAGACAGAATGCATATCAGTGGCATGGTGTAAAATGCCTGTCAGTCCTAGTTCCCCACACCCTCTGCCACCATTTTGTGAATGCGCATCATCCTGAAGTGTTCATTGTCTGAGATGCCCATACCAATCCCTCAAACTTCCTATTTAGTTTTCTACCTGTCTGTCTGTCTGTCTGTCCGTCAATCCATCCATCCGTCCGTCAGTCAGTCCATCCGTCCGTCCATCTATCCATCCATCCATCCATCCATCCATCCATCCATCCATCCATCCATCTATCACTTCCTCACTCTGCGGTACCATGGGCAGGGTAAGAACCATGTCGCCCACACAAGGGCACATAGTGCAACAGCATGACAACTAGTGCTGCGATAAACGAGTGCCCACAAGGCTCGCTTCCTGAACTCCAAGCACACTCCAAGCATGCCAGCGATGGCAGACCTTATGGAGAGGCTTGAGTAGCTACAAGTGATCGCCGCATCAACACCCTGAAGTGCTGCCCTTCTGCTCCATGCGCCATGCCCAGTCTGGTGCCCTCCTCCCTTGGCTGCTGCACAAAGGCTTGTCTGGCACCTCCCACAATGAGGCGGCTTACCAGGTGCTCTCGCACAGTTCCCCCTTTCTCGCTGCCTGTTTAGTGGAACTTGTATAGCACCTGAGCCACCGGAGCTCCCTGCTGGGTTTCCCATTCCATGATCCTGGCAACCGCGGCAGTGGTCCCTGTTTGTTGGGCTGGGGTCCAGAAATACCTTTCTCACCAGCTGCACCCTGAGATCCTTTGTCTGGAGGTGCAAGGGAAAAACTGAGGGACCTTGCGCTTGCAGAGGATTGGCCTGGGGGGTGCTGGGGGGAGTCTAAGCTCACCTCCCGGCAGTGATTCAGGCTGCCCCAGCTCCTCATTTGCAGTTTTGAGAGGCGTGTGCACGCGCAGAGTTTACCTCAAGGCTGCCTCCCTCCTTGCAGCTCAACCAGGCTGCGCAACTACCTGCCACTGTTACAGCTTGCACTCGGACTCGCCTCGCATCCTCTGCCACTGATCCTGGCTCCGTTCCACTTGGAAAGCCTTGTGAAGCCCGGGTGAAAAGAGCAGAGCACCCCAAGTGAACCCAAACCATTGGGCGGGAGGCAAGCAGCTGGCCTCTTCCCCTTCAATTGCCCTCTCCTGGACACCTCGTCACCTTGCCATTGGTCCCAGGGGGCGGGGGAAGTCCTAACTTTCTTGCCACTTGGCCACCAGCCCCCACCCAGCATCCGGCTAGCTCCCCCTCCCCCGCCTGGCCCCGCAAAATTCGGGCTGCGCTGACTCAGGCCCTTTCTTCATTTGTAATTTTGTTTCTTGTAAGCCCTTCCACCCAAAAGTCCTTAGCTGGAGCTTGGCTGAGGACTTTTGACAGATGGGTTAATGTTTCACATAATTTACCAGCACAGTGAGAAGTTTCTCCTGATGTTCTGGCTTTTTAAAGCTCCTGGAACTGCCTATATGCTACACAGAACAGTAAATTTGCACCATGCTTCAGAGAAGTGTGAAGCTGCCTCTGCTGTATAGCTTTTCCAACAGAGATTCAGAAATCATCATCAATGAGATGGGTCTAAATAGGATCAGTGTGGCTCTCTTTGCTCAACATTCTCACTAACTGGCTGTGATGCGGGTCTAATGCTTTTGTCCTGCTGGTTTGGGCTCCAGCCCACACAACAAGTCTCGAAGCAAAAAGCCTAACTTCAAATTGTGGATTGCACTGTAAATCTTCTTTATTATAAATGAAAGCTGTTTGAAACCCTTGCTTATAAGAAACAATTACAGCATATCTTCTTCAGGGGTTTTACTGCAGCCACTGTAATCCCCATGACTGGATGCTGAATTTACTGCCCTTGTAATAGGATGCATGAATATTTTATTTGAAAATACTTTGGTCAAAGATTGTAGTTCGCAGTATGATAGAATTTACATTATACATTCTACCCAATTATTTGATGTCTTCTAATGTTTTGAGAAAAAACAGTGGCTCTTAAGTGTATTTAAATGTCAGACCAATTCATTGTGGCCATTACTTGCGCTGCACATTGCATCATGATCATGGACTTTAGTTAATTAACATGCGCTGCATCTTGTTCACCTACTGTACTGTCTATAAATATTGGGTCAGTTGTGTTCTAATTCTAACTCATTTGTTTGAAGAACTGCCATGAGATTTGCAGTTAAGTGCCTGCCCTACCATTTGCACCAAAAGTACAGTACAAGATTGAACAAGCAAGTCTAGAACTTGATTTCAGGATATTCTGTGCAACTTTTACTTTAAAAAAAACAAACAAAACATTTCTAGTTCCAGGTAATATGCGCAAAGAATGTGTACTGAGTGGCATATCCTGGCAAGCCAACAGTGCTTTTTGGGGGGATGCCACAAACTATACAATGAGTGGATTTGACAGACAAAGAACATCATGCTCGAGTGCCATGAGTGCCTGTGGGCTGAATTTTGCATATGCTCATATTAGAACAAGGTTTGAGTCCAGTGGCACTTTTAAGACCAACAAAGTTTTATTTAAGGTATGTGCTTTTGTAAGCATACACGCTTTCTCAGATACAATGAAATGGAATTTGCCAGTCTATACATATAAGGCAGAGGTAGAACAGCAAATTAGCATAAAACAGAATGGAGGTTTTTGGGGTTTTTTTCATATGTGTATGTGAGTGTGTGTGCATCTGGAATCATGGTGACCTCTGGTGACTGAGTCGTACTGGGGGCTTGGGGGATATTCAGAGAGGTGGCTGAATAAAGTCTTCCCCACCTCCCGACTGTTGGTATTCCAAGGAGGTCTCCCATCCCAGTACTTGCCAGAGCCGATCCTGCTTAGGTTTCAAGATCTGACAAGATCGGGTTTGCCTGGGCTATCCAGGTCAGGGCCATAATTAAGATATTTTAACAGATGCAAACAGGAATGACAAGGTAGGTTTATAAGACCATAATTGTTTGGCTTTAATTGGGGGGACAGTGAAGCAAATAAATATATCAAAATTGGAGCTAGAAGTGTAATGTATCCTTAACTGTAGAGTACTAAGGTTAATTCAGCAGCGGGCAAAGGCTCTGCGGAGGAGGTGAGTGGCTGGTTCCCCTCTTTTAAATCCTCCCCACCCCTGGCTGTCCCGGAGCTCTTCCATTGGTCCTGGGGAAGGGGGGGAGGACCTGGTTTTCCTGCTGTTGGCCCGCTCCACACCCACCCAGCATCCATCCACCTTTCACTCCCTGCCCAGCGCTGTAAATGGCAGGCCGCAGTGAGCCCGGCCCTTCATGCTTGCGGCCCTAGTTCTTAATTGGGATGGAGAGGTTTGATCAGATGCCCACGGTCATAAGAACATAAGAGACGTATCATCAAGAGATGATCAATGCCAGGGCTCTTTTTGTAGAAAAAGCCCAGCAGGAACTCATTAGCATAATAGGCCACACTGAACAGCAGGAACTCATTAGCATATTAGGCCACACCCCTGACTGCACAGCTCATTCATCTATTAGGCCACACCCCCATATTACCAGGAGTGTGGTCATCCAGCCACACCCACCTTTTGCTTCTTATTCTCTTTACCTTTCTTGACAAAACCCGGGGCCTTTTTTTTTTGAGCAGGAACTCCTTTGCATGTTAGGCCACACACCCCTAATTGTAGCCAATCCTAATGAGTTTCTGCTGTTGGGTGTGCCCTATTATGCTAATGAGTTCCTGCTGGGCGTGGCCAATTTGGGAGCCAGCCGGAACTCCGTTCCTGTGCGTTCCTGCCCAAAAATAGCCCTGTATATATTTTAATTTTCTTTTAAATGTATTGTCAATCTTTGTACTGTTTTTTAATCTTTCATATTGTGATGGCCATTGGCTACATGCAATAAACTTTGAACTGAACAGTGCAGTGCTTTCAGCACAGACTGGATGTGCTTGCGCATAGGGAGACCCAACAGCAGCCTGGCTGCCGCATTCTGCACTAGCTGCAGCTTCCAGATTTGGGACAAGAGCAGCCCTATGTAGAGGGCATTACAGTAATCCAATCTCATGGTGACCATTGCATGGATCACTGATGCCAGGTCGTTGCATTCGAGGAAGGGTACCAACTGCTTAATCAGCCAAAGATGGTAAAAGGCTGACCACAGTGGCTGCTACTTGGGCCTCCATCGTAAGGGAGGCATCCAAGAGCACTCCCAAACTCCTAACCCTTGACACTGGCACCAATGGCGCCCCATCAAAAATTGGGAGTGGGATTCCTACCCTCAGTCCACTCCAACTCAAGCATAGGGCCTCCATCTTTGTCAGATTCAATTTCAGTCGACTCAGTCTAATCCACCCAGCCACGGCTTGCAACGCCAGGTCCAGATCTTTCAGACTAGAGTCTGACTGGTTGTCCAACAACAGATAGAGCTGGGTGTCATCTGCATATTGGTGACACCCCAGCCCATGACTTCAGGCAATCTGGGCAAGGGGACACATGTAGATGTTAAATAACATTGGGGAAAGCACTGCCCCTTGGGGCACTCCGCAGCCAAGTGGGTGCCTTTGGAACTGCTGTTCCCCTACTGCTACCCTTTATCCCCAACCCCTGGAAGAACGGACCCCTGGATCCCAGTGTCGGCGAGGCAGTGGAAGAACGGGGAAAGCCACTGAAAGGCAGACCCCTGGATCCCAGTGTCGGCGAGGCAGTGGGTCAGTAGTTTGTGGTCGACCATGTTGAATGCTGCCAACAGGTCTAAAAACACCAGCACCACCGAACCACCTCGATCCAGATGCCTCCGAAGGTCATCTGTGAGGGCAACCAGTGCTGTCTCTGTCCCATGGCCGGGTCGGAAATTGGACTGGAAGGAGTCTAATACAGAGGTATCATCCAGAAAACCCTGTAGCTGGGCTGCCGCCACCCTCTCAATTAGTTTGCCAAAATAGGGCAAATTGGAAACCGGCCAGTAGTTGACCAATTCATCCGGATCCAGAGATGGTTTTTTAAAGAGAGGGCAGACCACTGCCTCCTTGAGTGCCCCAGAGAACTGCCCCTCCAAGAGCGACGTTAATAATTTCACTTAGGGAACCTCATAACCCATCACGGCCAACCTTAATTAGCCATGATGGGCACAGATCAAGGCTGCAAGTGGTCGGGAGCACAGCTGGGAGTAATTTGTCGATCTCCTCTAGGCTGAGTGGACTGAAATAATCCAGAACTTGACAAGAAGACATGCATGGAGCCTGAAGTTCCCTTACTGTTTCAACTGTGGTGGGTAGGTCATGGTGGAGCAATAAGACTTCATCTGTGAAATGGCTCGCAAAGGCCTCACAGCTGATCTCCTATTAATTAACATTTGGTCTGCCCTGTGGCAGAGTAATAATAGTCCGAATTGTTCTAAATACTTGGGCTGGGCGAGAGCTCACAGATACAATCATAGCAGCATAATATTCTCTTTTAGTGGCTTTGACTGCCATCTCATAGAATCTCATAAACGTTCTATAGGATGTTCACGAGCGCACCGCCACTGCCTCTCTAGCCATCTAAGCTCTCGCTCCATCAGCCGCAGCTCCTGCGTATACCATGGAGCAAGCCTAGAGAGTCTCCCTCCCCTGCTCTCCATCAACCAGCATCAATCCTGTTTTGACGTCAGGTTTCTCATTCTTGCTGCCCTCACTTTTCATATCCCTTCTGTTTTTGAAGGTCTATCTGTAATGTATGTCATACTTGTTAAAGTTTTTTAACACACCCCCTCCTGACTTTGCCCCATTTTATCCTTATTCTTTCCTGCTCACCATTTATTCTATTGTATTAGACGCCTCCTGCAATTTAATTTCCCACACCCTGCATCTATTATTTATGTCCCATGGGTTTCCAGCAAAAAAAAAAAAAAATCCATCAGTGAGAAATCTGACTGTGCATAAATTAATGTTTTAACAAATGCAGAAACTCTGGCATTCAGAACAGAACAAATCAGTAATGGCAAAGAGATTCTGTATTGCAATAAAAAAACATTAAAATGACCAAACTCCCCATGTTGGAGAAGTGGATGTAGTTAAGCATGTCATAAAATAGGTTTTATAGTTGCATAATGAAACTCACGGCCATCAAACTATTAGAAGCCTGTTACGCGTATCTACTATTAATAGGCATTTAGATTTTGGGCTTCTTGCCATAAAAACCTCAGATTTATCTAGCTTACTTGAGCCTTAAAGCTGGAGCTCCTTCTGATTTAGTGGATGTAAATTTCACTTCCCTGTAAGGCAAATAATGGCTGCATTTTAACACTTGTCATAACCTTCCTCCTCCTCTCCAGCAAGTGAAGCGAGGTTGGAGATGCATTTGCATTTCTCCTTCCCCGTTGGCTACATGAAAGAAAACCCAACAGTCTCTAGATGGTTTGCCCTCCACAGCAAGAACAACAATTGCACATCTTACTGCCTCTAGATGAAATATAAAAATCATCCCTGTTCATTTGCATGCCCCCAAAGGGATTTACTAGTTAGTAAGGTAACGGAATGAATTTTCAGAATGCCTTCTTTTTTAAAGCTTAGGCCAGTGGTTCAAGATACATCTTAACACCTTAGAATGTGGTCCCAGGGGCACAAACTGCTTCTTTTGTACACAGAACAGCTGGTGTCCAATTATTATTAAGGAAGAAGCACTCTGTCCTCACAACTTCACCACCCACAGCAAAGTTTGGAAGGAACACTTCTTGGCCGGCTGACATTGCCTGCCATTGGGTGTCACTGTTGTTCTACACAACGCCCACTAAAAGAACATTTCTCTAGCATACTGGAGCTTCTTAAAGATGTTAGAATACAGATAAATCAGTAGGTGTGGGTTTTCAGTCTGAGTCTACTAGGAAAACAATGGCTCTTGTTCATTCCTTTGGTCAATCTAATCAAGGAAAAAAAGTTCCAGTGGCTGGGATAAGATTGAAATCTGATTGAGTACTCTACATTGGCAAGACTTTAAAGGGAATGGGAGGATTTTTACCCAAGGAGAAAGAACCCGGTTGGGAAGTACTTTCATATAATTTACATTTTTTAATTTGTTTTCAAAATAGGAATCTGCAGCACTCTGGATAATAGTGACATACTGCATTTCAGCTGCTCATTCACACTGCTCTGTTTCTTAGCTTGCCTAGTGGAGATGTATATTTTTATTTATTTATTTTAAAATCTCTAGGCTGCCTAATATAGGCTCAAGGAACATAAATATTTCCAATCAATAAAATCAAACACAACTGCATCTTAACTATCTCAATTTAAAACCCATAATATCACAAGTGACTGCTAAAACACGGTTTAACAGCCCGCGGCCATTCCGGCCATGGGGCTGGGAAGGCGCATTTGCCACCCAGCCAGAAGAGGCAGTGTTTGGTGCCAAAAGCACCGCATACGGGACTTGGGAGGGAGCGAAGCAGTGAAGGCTTAAAGCCCAGCTACGCCTCTCCTCCTCAGCAGTCCCACGCGGTTCGTCGGCCCACCCTCCCAATGGGGGTGAGCTCTGTTAGCCAGGTCAGTCACTTTCGTTAGGCAGGATGCTATGCGGTATACAGATTGCGGTTCGGTGAGCACCAGCTGACACCCATCATTTGGGGTTTAAGGGGTCCTGTGAGTACAGTCTTTGTGCCTTGCGGCATGGGACGGGGAAAACGGACTGCCTTCGGGACGGCCCTGTTTAGGTCCTCTCTTTGAACCTTGCGGCTTGGGGGATGGGGCTACAGGGTTGTCCTGCCATGGCTAGCCAGCCGGGTGGGAGCCCCTGTAGTGGGCTCCCACCCGGGGCAAGGTGGCTCGCCCTATTGAAGAGGTAAGGGAGGGGTCTTCGACCTCTGGCCTTGACCATACCACATGCTGTGTTGCCCTTGCCGTTGGTTCCAGCTAAAGTTGTCAGGTAATAAAGTGGCCCTATAGTTAAACCCAACACTTGTGTCTGCCTCGTTATTTCTGGCTTGGGTGGCAAATGAGGGTGGATTCTGCCCAAGATCCTAGCACTGTTCATGCTGTGGAAAGGAAGGTTAAAATGAGTGACTCAAGAGTCAAAACGTGCACAGAAATCCACACATTTTAAGCCTGATTTAAACATGACATTCTGGGCAAAATGAATGTACCTATGTGATGTTGCACATCTCCAGAGTCTGCTGTGACCTGGGTCCTCAGATGCTACATGTATAACATTAGTATACCAAGGAGCCATAGCCGGATGGGTATTGCACTGACATGCTAACATTACACAGGGTAGATTGCATACACAACACTCCAGTTTGGTTTTTTTTTTAAGATTCTGGGCACTTGCAAGATTGCATAGGTAAGTTCAGTTTCACATCAAGTGTTATTTTGTACAAGAGGACATGTGCCAAAAAAAAATCATTATAATCTCAGATCTGGGCTTGGGGGCAGGATTTACCATGAGTGCTTATTTTACGGCAGGACATTTTGGAATATGCAAGGTCTATAGTACAGCCTTATGAAGAAGATCTGAAGATCACCCTACGGGGGACAGCTGAAGGACTGGTAGTTAGCATAGCTAGATTAGGGACTGTCCACAATTTCAAATTATGTCCTTGCTGTCCCCTGATTGGCTCTTCTGGAGACTTCCTGCTCCTACAGAGCTTCCTTCCTGTAGTTCCTCTCACAGCAGTTAGGCTAGACAGTTAAGGCTCTCTCTCTCTCTCCTATGTTCTATAACAGTTTGTTTTTCTATAATAAAGTAAAGGTGAAGGTTTCCCTTGCTCAAAAGCCAGTCAAATCTGACTCTAAGGGGTGGTGCTCATCTCCGATTCCAAGCCAAAGAGCCAGCGCTGTACAAAGAAGTTTCCATGGTCATGTGGCCGGCAATGACTAAACACTGAGGGGCATGGAATGCTGTTACCTTCCCATGGAAGTGGTACCTATTTATCTACTTGCAATTTCTTTCTTTCAAACTGCTAGGTTGTCAGGAGCTGGGGCCAGAGATGGAAATTTGCTCTGTCACGAAGCACTAGGGTCTTGAACTGCCTAACTACAGACCTACTGGTCTGCAGCTCAGTGTCTTAACCTCTGAGCCACTGCAGCCCCATCTCTATAATAAACTTACTTATTTTTCACTAAACAGTCAGTCAGTGCACCACTTCATTTGCATATTTAAACTCTGCCAAGAGGATATTACCCATTCAGGATTCAATTCCATGTGGTTTTTCAGGGTCTGGAGTTTGGGACCATTATTGTCAATGGGGAATATATATGAGGGTCTGGGGCAGCTGTTTCTGAAGATAATGACACCACGTTGCAGCAAACACAGTCCTCCCTCTAATCTAAATATCTTGTAAATTGCAAGCAGATTGGACAAAGGAATTCAATTTTACAAACTCCCAAAGTAGGTGACTCTTTGCACAGCTTCACTTCTCTCTACTGATTTCTGAAATGGCAGTCCAGCATCAGCCTAGCAGGAGAGCTCCAGCCAGGCATGACATTAAAAACACAACAAACAACAACAAAAACCCTGCCTGTATTGACTGACAATAAAAATTCCTTACCATTCTACTGAAAACTCTGCATTTGCCATCTGTCCTTGTAGTTTTTTGTTTGTTACTTTTCACAAACTGTCTTCCTTTGCAGAATGGCCCTCTTATCCTTTTCTATTCGTCTGTCATTATTCTATCATTATTCCCTATGGGGATATGGGGCTGAGGTGGAATGTCTGTTGTTCAACCAAATGATATCAAAATTGCAGTGGAATGAGTTCTGTTGGTCCACTAAAGAACCCCCAAGCATCAGATTGGAATAAGGGAACAAGTTCTATGAGCACTGAACAAGGTGCCCCCAGCTTTCTATTTTTCCAGCCACAGCACATACGAAGAAGAAAAAGTCTCTGTCCCCACTAAGGAAAGCAGGAAATATAACTGCCATATTTTTCGGACCATAAGACGCACCTGACCATAAGACACACCTAGTTTTTAGAGGAGGAAAACAGGGAAAAAAATATTCTGAACCCTGGGGCTCAGTATTCGGTCCATAAGACGCACACACTTTCCCCCTCACTTTTTTTGGAAGAAAAAGTGTGTCTTATGGTCCAAAAATACGGTACATATCTCAGTGGCTTGTCTCCAAAGGTGATTGACTGGAATCATTCTGTGCTCCTCCCCTGCAAGGATCTGATGAGGAGGGAGAAACACTATTGCCTGAGGAAATAAGTAGAATTTAAAAAAAGCATGAGACATGCTATAGCTGGCTAGCAGCACTAGAAGATAAAAACAATACAGATTGTTCAGGGAGCATCATTCCTAATACCTAAAAATTCTAGATTTGTGTTACCATTCCAGAAAATCATGGTGATGACCCATAGCAGCAATTTATTTTATTTTATTTTATTATTTCCATGTATATCTTTGGCTTGGGAATTTTGTAATGCACACCCCTAATTATATATCTTTTTAACCTTCTCAGTTCCTGCATGAAGAATATCACAAGCAAAATTTCTTGATTTTTCATGTTGGAAGCAGTATTGTAGCTCTGGTGTACAGCTTTTTTATCTTAAGGAAGTAAAAAATACTAGTAGAAAGGTGATACATTATAATTACTTTATTTCCTGTCTTTCAGAGGAGTTGAAGGAAGAGAATAATATTTGGATCTTGTATTTATCCTGAAAAGATTTATGATATGAGCAAGATCATCTTCCTCCCCTTTGGGAAGCAAGGCTCCTTTAGGAGAGGCACAGTTTCCCATGCTAAGTTTCAGGAACAATTTTGCGACCTGCCACCAGTCTGCTCAGCATTCAGAGGTTCCAGCTGCCATAGCTCAGCTGCCAGAGGTTCCAAGGTGAGATTGGATTTGGTAAAAATCAATGGGAACAACATTTCAATATTTCAAAATCCAAAATTCCCCTGAAGCTGCATTCACACATCATGGATTTTGCACAATCATTGCACTATAGCAATCATTCACCTCCTGGATTGCCATGTCCATTGTCATTTAGTGATTGATACACTGCTATGGCAGAGCAATATCCAACAATTGAGGATGTAGCCTGGGGCATTTCCATACCATGAAGCTGTGGAACTTGCTGTATATAAGCACTATGGCCATTAGGGGGTACCATTCAAGGTGAGTGGAGGAAAAATGAAAATTAGATTCTGTTGTACTTCAATGTATTATTCAGGCTCTCTGATAATCCCTCAGCAACTAAGTGTGAGGTCTGGGGATAGTTATTCTTGTATCTCATCTGAATATTGGGTTTGGAAAGTCTGCCTGGAAACATTTCTGAAACTCCAGACCTATTTCCAAACAAACCTGGAGCTCTGATTTATATCCTCAGTGTTGCATCTGAGCCTGTGTGAGCTCTGATCAGTAATGTTACCAAATATTTTAATTGTAGGTTTCTATTTCAAACAAAATATTTCACTAAGGTGCCATTTTGCATATAATAATAACAGATTATGCTGAAATAATTATGGTCTGTGAAATCAGAACAAGGAGAATCCAGGCTGGTATCTCTCATGCTCAGCCACATTTATCCTGCGGGCAGCACTTATATCAAACAATGATTTGGCAACGATGATTTGGAAAATTACCATGAATGTCAACTGATTCATGTGGTTTCTGCTTACAGAAGTTATTAATCCTATGGGGCTAGACCACCTGGAAACTGCTCTCTTCAATTTTAACCTGGAGGAGGGCATGGTCAACAATGCAGCTGCATGCAATCTACTTTTGTTAAGCAAGCTTGCAAATGAAACAAAAGCCCCTAAAGTAGAAGGCAGTTCTGACTTTCGTTGGCCTTGATCCTGAAATGTGAATTTTATACTAGTGTGAACAAGTATGGCATCAAGCCAGATTCCTGCATTAAAGCTGAACTATTACCAGCTGAAGAGTGTTCTTCTCCTGTGATATGAGAGTCTAATAATCATTGGATAGAAAATGTATCAACCATTCTATTGCAGCATAAGACCCTACCACCTCCTTTTCTTCTGAAAAAGAAAATGTTACTATTCTAACTTCAAAAAACATCATGGAAGGCTGTGATCCTAAATGGTTGGAAATTATTTCTACTGAAATTAGTGGTACCTCCTCCTGATTAAAAGCAGTCAAGATTTAGGGAAAAGGAAAGCTTAGGGTTTGTATAACTGAATCCCCCCCCCCATGCTATGCATAGAAAATAACTGAGACTGAGACAAGATTAGAAGTTTTATTTTTCTATGTATAGAGCACTTTTGTATAGAAGAAAAATCAGCAATGGAAACATACTTTAGTGGCCCTTTCCCCCATTGTTCCCCCCCCCCCCCCGGGTATTTAGTCATTCTTGTTCTTTTATCCAAGCATTTTTCTAGCTCTACCTTCAAGTTCATAATAGGTCTTGCTATTAAGGGACCTGTACAGCTTCCAGCATAATTGCCCTTAAAAGTGTCAAATAACCCGTTGCTGGGTCTAAGTATGTATATATTTGTGAACAACAGGGAATCTGCACATTATGGAATGCATGCTGGTTGTGTAATGATCAGGAACATTTGGTTGGATCAGTAGGAGTAGCAGAGGAGCACTCAGAAAGATTAAGGTGCAGAAGCCATTTTGCTTATGAATTGTGATTGTGACAGAGTCAGAAATAGTTTGGGGCAGTTATTTTTTCCTGCAAGTGGCAACATTTTGACTGTAACAAATGTGACATCGCTAGTTGCTACCTTTATAGCTAAGATTTAACTGTTGATATTCATATGCAGATAATACATTCTGACTATGTCTTCCACCTAGGATTTGTTTTCTGTTGCACAGCTTCTCCAGCAGTTTACCTAGCTGCAGCATGGACTAACACACAGCATGAATCCTCCTATTATTGTCTGTGGTTCAAATCAAAAGAGACACAAATGTGAACAAGGACTGCATGGAGACAACAGGACAAATGTTAATGCCTGCCTTTTAAATAAATGATAAGATTACACAGTTTATAGACATGAATGGTAACTCAGACTGTGATCTGTTTTTATCCTTTACTACTTGTTTTACTTAGCAGATTATTTCTAGATTAGAATATGCTAAAACTGTGATGCTGTCACATTGTGCACCATCTTGGATAGCAACCATTTTCACATGGAGGAGCCAGAGGTCAGACAGCCCAAGTAAAGACTCCAAGGTAATGGGAAACTTAGAACAAGAACAACACCAGCTAGGGCATGTGTAGCACTAAAGGACAGAGGACTTTTGGCCTTTTTGCACCTTTTTGTTGTATTCCTTGTTCAGTCTGTTGCTATGCAGTGTGTGTGGAATTTTCTTTTTCCATAAGTCCTTTTCTATTTTAAATGTTTGCAGATGCTCTCCATACCACATAGTCCTTCACCATGCAAGCACACAATCTAAAACAGGCACCGGGGAAATAAAGGCAATTGGTTGCTAGATTGTTATTTATATAGAGTCACAAGTGTGGCAAGCTGTCCCTGCAACAAGCCATTGTTTTGTTTTATTTATTTTTTTATTTATTGTCAAATTTATACCCTGTCCTCCCTGCAAAGCAGGCTCAGGGCAGCTTCCATAACTTATACATGATAAAAACATACATAATACAAATTAAAACATAACAGTTAAAAATAATACATTACAAAGTGCTGGCGGCAGTTAAAATTCAATCAGAAGGAATGCTTTCAGATGGATTTCCAGCTTCCAGCATAAAAGTGCTTAGATGTTATTCTGCTCGTCACTCTTATGGCAGCTGCTCAATGATGACTTTGCGGGCCGTGCACTGTGGCGGTGGTCCCTAATTATATGCCTGGTGGAAGAGCTCCGTCTTGCAGGCCCTGCAGAACTGTGAAAGGTCCCGCAGGGCCCTGATCTCATCTGGGAGCTCATTCCACCAGGTAGGGGCCGCCACCAAAAAGGCCCAGGCCATAGTAGCAGCTAGCCTGGCCTCCCACGGGCCAGGAAGGGTCAACCATTTTTGAGACCCAGACTGTAGTGCTCTCTGGGGTATATATGGGGAAAGGTGGTCCTGTAAGTATGTTGGACCCCGGCCATATAGGGCTTTAAAGGTAAGA
This sequence comes from Gekko japonicus, assembly GCF_001447785.1. Taxonomy (NCBI): domain Eukaryota; kingdom Metazoa; phylum Chordata; class Lepidosauria; order Squamata; family Gekkonidae; genus Gekko; species Gekko japonicus. The sequence continues at coordinate 838,082 of NW_015175373.1, forward strand.
ACCAGCACCTTGAAGCAGACTCTGTATCCTATTGGCAGCCAGTTCAGTGTCCTCAGCACAGGCTGGATGTGCTCCCATCTAGGGAGACCCATCAACAGCCTGGCCATGGCATTCTGCACTAGCTGTAGCTTCCGAATCTGCAACAAAGGTAGCCCCATGTAGAGAGTGTTACAGTAGTCTAGTCTCGAGGTGACCATCACGTGGATCACTGTAGCCAGGTCAGTGCAGTCGAGGAAGGGAACCAACTGCCTAATCAGCCTGAGATGATAAAAGGCCGACATAGCAGTGGCTGCTACTTGGGCCTCCATGGTAAGGGAGGAATCCAGGAGCACTCCCAAACCTCCGGCGTTGGGACCAATAATGCACCCCCAAAGGTCAGGAGTGAGACCCCCACCCCCGAACTGCCCCAAACCAGGCACAGGACCTCCATCTTTATTGGATTCCGTTTCAGCCGACTCAGTCTGAGCCACCCACCCATGCCCTGCAAAGCACAATCCAGGTCTTCTGGTCTGGAGTCTAAGTGGCCACCTAACATCAGATAGAGCTGGGTGTCATCAGCATACTGATGACATCCCAGCCCATACCTCCGTGCAATCTGGGCAAGGGAGCGCATATAGATACTGAATAACATCAGGGACAGCACAGCTCACTGAGGCACACCACACTCAAGTGGGTGCCTCCTGGACCACTGTTCCCCTAGCACTACCCTTTGTCCCTGACCGTGGAGAAAGGAAGCAAGCCATTGCAAGGCAAGCCCCCTAATCCCTATATCGGCGAGGCAGTGGACTAGTAACTGGTGGTCGACCGTGTCAATCGTGGCTGACAGATCTAACAGTACCGCCGTTCTGCCTCAATCCTTGATGGTGCCTTGATGCCTCAGAGGGCCAATATGGAGCAGGACTCACAGGTCACCAGGGCTGTTCTGCAACAGTATAAGTGCCAAGTTAATTGATTATCTGAAGGAAACTCCATGTGTGAAATGATAGCTATTCCTTCCCTGCCTAATTTGCTTTAGTAAACTTTTCCATTGCATGGTCCCTAATTTAAAAGTGACACTAAGCTCTAGTCCTCAGGACTCATTGTTCAACACTTCCAAAGAAAAAGCAACCCTCGGAAGTACCTTTTTGAAACAGGGAGGTGTGCGTGTCAGCCCCTATTCAAATAACTACTCTTTTTTTTGCCATTGAGTCACAGCCAACATATGGTGACCCAGCAGGATTTTCAAGGCAATAGACATTCAGAGGTGATTTGCCATTGCCTGGCTTATGTCGCAACCCCCATATTCCTTGGTGGTCTCCCATCCAAATACTAACCAGTGACAACCCTGCTTAGTTTCCAGGGTCTGACAATATTGGAATAGCCTGCTGTTAAGCCCAGCATCTAAAGCCCTGCTCCAGGTGAAAATATTTTTGTTTGGTTAATATTATTGCATTTCTTTTTGGGTCTTGCAGAAATTATTTTATTACTGAAGCTGTTTTATTGTGTTTTAACCAATATTCTGGGTTTGCTCAGTGCATTTGTATGCTGCTGCTCTTTTTGAATATTATTTATTACTATTTTAATGGGTTTAGTGTATTTTAGTGTTTACTGAATTTATTATAAACAGCTTATACGAAACAAGCTAGGTAAATTGCTATCTGTCGTGATTCTAGTCCAGATCTGACTGCACAGAGGTGACTTTTAGCCTTTTAGAACTCTGAGGACTAGACTCAGCAAACACTAATACAGACACAATGTAGAGATGTTGGAATTACTCATATTTGGTTTCTTTTCTAGATTGAATGTACCTATTGATTTTTGTAAATATTTGGTGTTTTCTAATAAAATATATTTTGTTCAAAAATGTACTTTAAAAGTTATGGTTTATTTTAGTAATAATAGACTTGGACTGATTTCACAGAAACAGTTGTTCCACCCACGGTCTCCCATTTCCCCCAGTTGTACTGCTCAATTTCCCACTATTTGCTGCATGGCTGCATTTTGACCCGCATCTACCCTGATTTCCCCACATTTTCTTGATCCTAAAAAAAAAAGGATCAAGAAGATGCAGGGGAAATCGGGGGGAGATGCGGGTCCAAATTTGGCTGTGCAGCAAATAGTGGGAAACTGAGTAATACAACTGGGGAAAATGGGAGACCGAGGGTGGAACAACTACTTTTGTGGAATCAGTCTTGTTCTCAGCAATGCTCAGTAGTAACACCCATATGCATTGCATCATATCCTGATGGATCAACTGGTTTTTAGATGGCATCAGGGCATTTTCCTGTTGATAAGGTCACCATAAGTTGGAAGTGACTTAAGCACTTAATGCACACAGACACCATCAGTGTTACTGTTGATGCCTTGGTTGACCTCTGGAATGCGAAAATGGCCTGGGCTACTGACACGATCTTTCCTAAATGTCATCTATCAGGTCTAAGAGTCCATGCAGCCCCCTGGAAAAGATAAGGGAGAGAGCTAGAGGAGCAGTGGAGAAAGTCATTGGATGAGTCCAACAAGGCATATGCTAGTTTGGTGCCAGTTTGATGTAGTGGTTAAGTGTGCGGACTCTAATCTGGGAGAACCAGGTTTGATTCCCCACTCCTCCACTTGCACCTGCTGGATGACCTTCGGCAAGCCATAGTTCTGGCACAGCTGTTCTTGAAAAAGAGCAGTTTCTGCCAGAGCTCTCTCAGCCCCATCTACCTCACAGGGTGTCTGCTGTGGGCAGGGGAAGGGAAAGGAGTTTGTAAGCCACTCTGAGACTCCTTTGGGTAGTGAAGGGTAGGGTATAAATCCAATCTTTTCTTCTTCTTCTAGTACTCATTTTAAAGCCTACTCATGGCAGTGATGGTGGGAAGAAACAATATTTCTCCACTACCATTTCATCCACACAGTGTAAAATTAAACAAACAAACGAGGGTATGTGTGGCTCAACCTAAAGAACAGATCACATAACAAAAAGGCATAAAAACTGCTCTACTTTATATAAGTCAACAACAACAACAACAACAACAATAAATGGTTAATACAAGTCAACCCTTTTAAATCAATGGATATCCTACGGGAGTATGGCAATATCCCTGAGTTTTATCTAATATTGATGGAAAACCAAAAAAGTACAGCAGTTGTGGAAAAGTACAGCAGTTCATTGAAACCAGTGGAAAATAATTACAAAATGGAATTATGAAAATGAAACAATGATAATGAACAAAACCATACAAAACAACCCAATAATGAAATAGTCCCTTTTGGAATAACGAACAAAAACAGAAGAAATGAAATAATCTCCCAGGCACAAGTCTAGTACAATCCCTGATAACTGAATCCCAATTTTATAGAAGACAAAATTATTACAATTGTAAATGTATTTTTGCTTTTAGTGCCTAAAAACCTGGGGCTGCTCCTCCTGTCTAAAATTAAACAGTAAAATCCCTTGTAAAATCTATCTCTCATTAAAACCAATGTTAACAAACATAGATAGAACATGTTTTTATTTCCATTTTTCATTTCAGAACACCTTAAAATGAATGTTTTTTACTTAATCTGTTTTGAAATTAATGCACATCTATCCATCATAGTTTTGATATTCAATAAGGGTCAACGCTCGGACCCAGGTTGCTATTGTCATATCAGCTTAATATCTTGCTTGGGAAAATTATACTCTTTGTATTTGCTAGATGCCTTCACTGATTGGCTTGAACAGGGTGATATTCTGGGCCAGGAGAAGATAATGTTCAGAAGGGGGAGTTCAACCTTGGACCATTGTCTAGGTCTATATCATTTGATAGAAAAATACACCAATTTCCCAAATGGCAAGCTTTACATTGGGTTTTTTGATCAGAAAGGAGCTTTTGATACCATCCCTAGAACAAGACTCTGGAAAAAGCTGCAACACACTACAATTGATAAAAGGCTGCTATGGCTTCACATGGACCTTACAGATTTGATCTTCGCTGCGGGGATTACAGTGGACTGGATTACTGCAGCGGCAGTACCATGGTCAGACCACTATGCTCTGAAGGCTTGTCTGAATGTCCCACCCCGACCCTGTTTAGGCGGCAAGCAGATTTTAGCTCGCCCGCGGAGCCAAATCGACCCCATACGGCTTCAAATGGCTCTGTGGGATCCGATGCCCCCTGGTGGCTCATTAGATGAGCTTGTGGAGGACTGGTATAACTGACTCTCCACAGCCATCGATAAGATCGCTCCCCGGAGCCCTCTGCACCCTCGCTCTGGGCTTGCCCCCTGGTATACCCAGGGGTTACGGCTTATGAAGCAAAAGCTAAGACAGCTGGAGAGATGGTGGCGGCGTGCCCATGACAAAGCATCAAGAACATCCTATAGGGCATTTATGAGATCCTATGAGGGGGCAATCAAGGCTGCTAAGAGAGAATTCTATGCAGCCACGATTGCATCTGTGAGTTCACGCCCAGCCCAATTGTTTAGAACAATTCAGTCCTTGACAGTTCTGCCACAAGGCAGACAAAACAGTAGGGAATTAGATATTGGCTGTTAGGGTTTTGTGAGCTATTTCGCGGATGAAGTCTTGGCACTCCACCGTGACCTCCCCGCCACAGTTGAAACAGTGGGCAAACTTGAGGCCCCATGCACATCTTTACAGGGTTTAGAATGTTTTGACCCACTCAGTCTGGAGGAAGTTGACAGACTGCTTGTATCAGTGCATCCAACCATGTGCCGCTTTGATCCGTGCCCTTCCTGGCTCATTAAAGCAGGCCACGAGGAGTTTCGAGGTGCCATAAGGGAGATTGTCAACAAGTCCCTCTCGGAGGGCCGGTTCCCTGAGGCACTCAAGGAGGCGATGGTCTGTCCTCTCTTGAAAAAACCAACTCTGGACCTGGCTGAATTGGCCAACTATCGACCGGTGTCTAATTTGCCGTATTTGGGCAAATTGATTGAGAGGGTGGTGGAGACACAGCTTCAGAGCTTTCTGGATGACACTTGATCCATTCCAGTCCAGCTTTCGCCCAGGTCATGGGACGGAGACGGTGCTGGTTGCCCTTACTGACGACCTCCAGAAGTATTTGGATCGAGGCAGTATGGCGACACTGTTGCTATTAGTTCTGTCGGTCGCGTTTGATACGGTCGACCACCAGCTGCTGACCCACTGTCTCGCTGACGTGGGGATACAGGGGCTTGATCTTCAATGGCTTGCCTCCTTTCTCCAAGGTTGGGGACAGAGGGTGGCAATAGGAAAACAGCAGTCCCAGAGGCACCCACTTGAGTGTGGTGTGCCTCAGGGGGCAGTGCTTTCCCTGATGTTGTTCAACATCTACATGTGCCCCCTCGCCCAGATTGCCAGGAGGTATGGACTGGGTTGTCATCAATATGCAGATGACACCCAGCTCTATCTGATGTTGGGTGGCTGGTCGGGCTCCGACCCAGAAGATCTGAGCTGGGCATTACAGGCCGTGGCTGGGTGGCTCAGGCTGAGCCGGCTGAAACTAAACCCAGCAAAGATAGAGGTGCGGTTTGGGGTTGGGGATCCCTCTCCTAACCTTCGATGGGGCGCCGTTGGTGTCAGCGTTGGAGATTAGGAGTTTGGGAGTGCTCGTGGATCCCTCCCTAACTATGGAGGCCCAGGTGGCAGCCACTGCCAGATTGGCATTTTACCATGTTAGGCAGGTTTGGCAGTTGGTTCCCTTCTTCGACCGCAATGACCTGGCTACAGTGATCCATGCGACGGTCACCTCAAGGTTAGACTGCTGTAATGCTCTCTACATGGGGCTGCCTTTGTCGCAGATCCAGAGGCTGCACCTAGTGCAGAACGCGGCGGCCAGGTTCCTGATGGGCCTCCCCAAGAGGGAGCACATCCAGCCTGGGCTGCAAATGCTGCACTGGTTGCCAATGGCATACCGAATCCGTTTCAAAGTGCTGGTACTTACCTTTAAAGCCCTATATGGCCAGGATCCAACTTACCTGAGGAACCACCTTTCCCCACATATACCCCCAAGAGCACTTAGGTCGGGGACACAACATCGCCTGGTGATTCCAGGCCCCGGGAAGCAAAGCTTGCTGCGACCAGGGCCAGATCCTTTTCAGTGGTGACTCCTACCTGGTGGAATGAGCTACCAGAGGAGATCAGGGCCCTGTGGGACCTCTCAGAGTACTGCAGGGCCTGCAAGATGGAGCTCTTCCACCAGGCTTTCATATAGGGGCCGCCACTACCACCACCACCAATGGTGGGGACAACAACAGGGTTGGTGGCGTCCCTCAGAAGATCTTCCAGAATATTGCGTGGCACTGGTACCGCTGGACTGGCCTTGGACCATCTACAGGACAATATCACCCTCAATGAAATGACTGATATTATCATGAAATTATTCGAAGACCATCTTGTTTTCATGAGCACTTTATTCTGTTTTTGTTGTTATTTAATGGTTTTATTTTTTTTATCTTGTTTTTACGCATGGGCTTGTGCCCTCTTGTAAGCTGCCCTGAGCCTGCTTGCAGGGAGGGAGGGGTAAAAATGTTAAAATAAATGAAAATAAAATAAATAAGCCTGCTGCAGCTATGATGGTGAGCTGACTGAGCCATTTAACCTCGATAAAGGGGTTAGGCAAGGCTGCCTTTTGGCCCCATTTTTGTTCAACCTATATATGAATGATCTTTTGATTTCCTTTAATGAAGGCTGTCATCCACCCAGTTTGGCCCGTTGCTATATTCCAGTTTTTATTTATGCTAATGACACTGCTCTGCTCTTTTGAACAAGAGTTGATTTGCAGAGATCATTAAATTTTCTCTTTCAATATTGTATTAAGGAAGGCCTGAAAATAAATTATCAGAAAACTAAAGTAGTTGTTTTCTCAAAAAAAAAAAAGGAATTTTTCATGTTCAGATGGACTCTAAATGGGGAAGAAATCCAGCAAGTGAAGGCGTTTTCAAATTTGAGTATCCTTTTCTCATCTAATCTAAAATGGGAAAAAATGAGTTAATTATTCTCAGGGTTAAAAACAAGAAGGTGATTATGAAACATTCAGGATGCTTTGAATGTTGTATAAGTGAACTAGTGAAATCTGCACTAGGGAGCTTCCTCTAAGCTGTGGAGTCTTGTGAGCAAAAATTCTACTTTGTGAGCTACTGGCATTAAAGTTGTGAGTGAGTGATGTGGCTACTGCATAAATTAGTTTGCTCTGGAGAAATCCTTCCTGAGCTTAGACAAATGTGTGAGCCGGGAGCTAAAAAACTGTGATCTAGCTCACACTAACTCAGCTTAAAGGGAACACTGGAAGCAACAGTACTAGTGAAGTCATCTCCTTAGCTTACTGTGACAAACAGTTGTGGAGACATTGTAAATTTAAAAATAGCAAGGCTTTAAAAATTGTATTGACAGTGAGAACCTAAAACTTTTCTCTCTTATGGAACTTTCCTACATCTCTTGAGATCAATGCAAAACACTAATCATTTTCAATGGATCTTTAACATGTTTTCTTGGAATCAAGCTTCATTAATTTCAAAATGTTTTTATTTGAAGCAAATGTGCTCATTAGAATTGCAGTTGTGATTTACCATATGTACCAGAAATTTTCTTGTTAAACATGTTACCAGACAAGTGTAAAAAAACAGATCAATATGTAATAACGTATATGCTAACATCAGCTTGTATTATGTTTGCTAAATACTGGAAACTAGAAAGAACACCTTCAAAGGAAAAGTTAATTCATAGGTTGTTGGATATAGCAGAGATATTTTGTCATTAATATTACAAAGAAAAGATGATGATTTGTTTAGAGAAAGATGGCATAGATTCTATATTTGTTTGGAAAACAAACATTGTAATAGACTTTACAGTATTGTAACCAAGTTAATGTAACCCATACATCTACTAGTGGTTATATATGAAAACTATAAATAAAACTTATAAAAAAAGAATTGCAGTTGTTACCTACAATTTACAGGGCATTATATCGAAGACTTTGGGCCTTTGGGAATGGGTCCTTGGCAACATGAGGTCTATAGTGTCTGTCTGAAATTACTTTAGGGCTGTGATCCTTTATATGCAACAGTAGAAAGTCCTACTGAAACTATTAGGGTCTACCTCTGACTATACCAGGCTGTAAGGTTACCTAGGAAGGAACCCAGCATGGTATATCCTGATCTTATCAGATCTCCGAAGCTAAGCAGGGCTAGTACTGGAAGGGAGACCACCAAGAAAGACTCCGCAGAGGAAGGAAATGGAAAGCCACTTCTGTTTCTCAGTTGCCTTGAAAGTCCCTTGCTAAGATCACTATAAGTCTACACCGACTTGAAGGAACTTTACACACACACAAGGATACATAATTTGATTACATCAGGTGTGACCATGAACCACTGAAAATCTCATCCCACCATTTGCATTAAAATAGCATCCATTTATTATTTGAAGAGAAACAAAAATGTCATTGTCACATGCTGAGGAAGTTGAGGCGCATGAGTTAGTTTCTGGGACTTTTAGATGATTGGAACTGCTATTAAAGTGCTATCAAGGCATTTTCAATTCTGTAGAATTAATCATGAAATCTGTTCCTGCCAGCTCACTTATCATATACGAAATATTAATTTTGAGCAAAATTAAATCGGACACCCACCAACAGCAACATTTTGCCCTTCAGAACTCCCCTTCATATTGATTTATTAACGGCTGCCAGAAGTGTGCACCGCAGCAATTTATTACTACTTTCACAATGTTTTTCTGTGTGTACAAATAGTCCTCCAAAGTGAGAGGTCCTATCTGACAGCACCATGACAAGGGTGCATTCTTCAATTTGCATAATGCTCTTTGGATTTATTGGAAGGTATGGGAACAAATTTCATTTTATTATCAACAGGAATGGAGCAATTCATTCTTTTTAAAGAAAAAGTTTCAGACTCTTAGAAATGTTCTGTATCGTGTGCCTTTGAAATAAATCAGGCTGTACATTTGCACTGGCAGGTAGTGTAGTACTGTTGCGGCTGCCAGCAAATTGTTTTGTTTATTCATTTGCACTGCCTTTTTTACATGGAAAATATATGGTTGCTAAACACTGAGAAGGATCAGAAATAAATGTCTCAAACTTGCTAAAACTGGTCCAATAAAGCTTAGAATATTGAGCTGCATGTTTGTGTGTCACTGGATTCTCTACAACAATAAATCAGGTATGTATGTATGTATGTATGTATGTATGTATGTATGTATGTATGTATGTATTTATATCTTCGATTTCTACCCCGCTCCAACCCCGAAGGGTCTCTGAGTGGTTTACAAGTTGCGGATTTACAAGTTCCAAATTTATCCCTAACTAAGGCCACATGTCTACAAGGGTTGGGGCTGCCTACCGGCACCCAGGTGGCAGGTCTCACTGTTTTCTTGGTTGTTCTTCCCAGGCGGTCTTTCGGGCGTGAGTGCTCGGTTCCTGGCGTCTGGCGTCTGGCATGGTTGTTTGGTCCAGTGGCTTCTTCTTTCTTTGTTTGGCGGGCCCGTCTTAGTGGGTGGATCGTACTGACTTACAGCCCAGCTAATGTATGAGCAAGTCTATGTGGAGCAAGGCCACTCTAATAGGAAAAAAAAAACACTATTAGTGGCAATTAGGGATGAGCCCTCTTTTGTTCTTATATTCATTTATGTACTCATCAGTTATTTTGGTTCTCTGCTACTGTGGATGATTTTATGGATCTGTTTATATTGTGTATGCATGTCATATGGTTTTTATATGAAGGTTTTACAGTATTTATTCATATAGGTATAGTGATACCGATTTACTGTTGCACAAATAATAATGTGAAATGTACATCTAAATAATGCGCAAGAAAACATACAGATAAAGAATCATGTTACATTTGCACAAAAAGAATAAGGTACTTTCTGATCAAAACAGCAAGGATAAGAAATCTGAAGACATTGTTAGTTATAACTAACTTTTGTAACAGAGTTACATGTATTTTCATTGATTTTGTCATGGAAAAGCTTCTAGCCTGTCATATAAGTGTAAAAGGTCAAAGATTTCTAACATCAAATATGTCCCACTCCCAAGATGAATCCACTCACCCCTTCCATCAAGCAGAAATTAGTCTTTATTTAACTCTGGCTGCTTCCAGTCACCAAAGGGAACTCTGGTCTTGGATGAGATAACTAGAGCACAGAGACAGGTTCAAGCTATTATAATTTAACCTTTGGTATGAAAGATGAAAAACAGGTTTCTCACAGATAGCTGCCCCCCCAAACTCTCTCTTTTAAAAAAGCCCTCAAACATAAGAGCATAACAGCAATAAAATAAATATGGATAAATTCTGTGTAAAGGTTTGGTCCTTAACTATTCAATTGTGTCTTAAAGGGCATAAGCTAGGTAGCTCCTGTGGCTAGGCAGTTCTTGTAAGATGTTTCAAGTTTGGCTTTCCCCTTTGCTCTTCCTTTCAGGTCCTACCTTCAAGGTTCACTTCTACCAGGACTCTTTCAGCCATTTCAAAAAAACTCCTCTCTCTTGTTGCTCTTTTCCAGATTTGGTTCTAGGATTGCCAAGTTTGCCAGGGGAGGGGGGAGGTTGGCCAGCTTCAGTTTGGGAAATTCCTGAAGATTTGGGAGGTGAGCCTAAGGAGGACAAGGACCTCAGTGGGCTCCAATGCCACAGATCTCAGCTTCCAAAGCATCCATTTTCTCCAGGTCTCTGTAGTCTGGAGATGGGCTGTAATTCCATGAGATCCCCAAGCCCCACCTGAAGGCTGGTATCCCTATTTGGTTTACAACTCCCCCGTGGCTTCTCATTTTTGTGAATGCTTCCATAACTTCTGGAAGGTTCACACTAATACCCAGGGCTCAGTTGGGGGGGAACGCGGGGGAACGCCGTCCCCCCGGGTGAGGTGCAGGGGGCGGGGCTTGGAGCTCCCTGCTGGCGCCCGCTGGAGGTCGCTGCCGGCTGTGGGGACAAAGCGGGGTGCACTCCGTCGGGTGCGGACCAGCGAGCAGTTTTCCCAGCCACCTCCCCCAAAGCCCCCAGCAGCCTGAACACGGAGCTGCTGGGCCTGCACGCCCAGGAGAAGAAGGAGCTGGGCGCGCTGAACGACCGCTTCACCTGCTATGTGGAGCGGTTGCAGGCGCTGGAGCACCGCAACTGGCCGCTGCTGCTGGAGCTGGAGGTGCTGTGCCGCCAGGAGCATGCCCCACTGCGCCGGCCCCAGCTCTGCCAACAAGAGGCGCGCGGCCTGCGGGCGCTGCTGGAGGCCGAGAGGGTGAGCAGGCGCGCCTGGAGGCCGAGCGCGACCGCCTGCGCCAGACCTGCGGCCAGCTACGCAAGTGCTACACCCAGGAGGTGCGCCAGCGCCTCGACGGCAAGGAGATGTTGTGCCGCGTCTGCCAGGAGGCCGCTCAGGCTACGCTAGCTGCCTGCGACGCTGATGGGGCAGCCGGCCGTCTCCCTGGCCGCCGAGCTGGCCTTCCTGCACTGCCTGCTGGCCGAGGAGCACACCGAGCTGGCAGCCCAAGTCGACGCACTGCTCCAAGTTTGCCTTGGTGGCCCAGCTGGC
>NW_015175373.1:849840-854117 GCF_001447785.1 Gekko japonicus
ACCACAGAAGGCTGGTGGCCTCCTCCACTCGCTTCCAAAATTTCCTGGAGTGTGGGGACAATCTGCAGCTTTGTACTGAAGCAGACCCTGGTGTCTACTCAGAATTCTCCAGGGTCTCAGGCTGAGGTTTTTCTCATCACTGACTACCTGGTTCTTTTACCTGGAGATGCTAGGGAGTGAACCTGGGGCCTTCTGCATGCCAAGCAGAGGCTCTTCCACTGAGCCCCCCCTCCCCAAAACGAACACACATGAAGGTGCCTTCTATAGAATCAAACCTTTGGTCCATCAGGGTCAGTATTGTGTACTCAGACTGGCAGCAGCTCTCCGGGGTCACAGATGGAGGCCTTTTACATCACCTCTGACCAATGCTCCCTCTAGGCTGTGGAGTCTCATGGGCAAAAAATCTACTTTATGAGCTACTGGCATTAACATTGTGAGCAAGGGATTTGACCACCGCATAAATTAGTTTGCTCTGGTGCCATCCTTCCTGAGCTCAGACAAAAATGTGTGAGCTAGAGGTTTAAAACGGTGAGCTAGCTCACACTAACTCAGCTTCGAGGGAACACTGCCTCTGACCTGGCCTTTTTATAAAGAGGTGCCAGGGGTTGAACCTGGGACCTTCTGCATGCCCAGGAGATACCCTGCCACTGAGCCACAGCCCCCTCTGGCTGCCTGCTGCTGGAAACGGTGCCTGGTGGGATGCTCCTTGGTATTTATCTGGCCGAGTCTGTTGCTGCAAAATAGTCCAAGAGTTCAAATAGCACCTTTAAGACTAAGAAATAGCACCTTTACACTAACCTTTAAGACTAAGACTGAGTGGTGGGTGTGGCCTTATGACACACTTCCGGTGATGTCAGGGGGTGTGGCATATGCTAATGAGTTATGCTAATGAGTTCCCCTAGCTCTTTTTCTACGAAATGACCCCTGCTAATACCATACCAAAGATCTTCCCACCCAGACCTCCTTCCTGATTTTTTCCAGCCTTCCTAAAAGGATCAGAGAGCATTCCTTTCTGATCCTTCTGAAACAAATTGAAATGGCCATTCTTATTTAAATAAGCTATAAGAAATAACATTTGTTGCACTATCAAAACACATGTTGGGCTAACAGGGAGAATATCTCTCCTTATATATAATTGTGAAGTGGGGTGGCACTTTCTGAACATTCCATATGCTTCTGCTTCTAAATCAGAGGGCTCCGTGATGTATCACTCAGAAGCTGTCCCTATCCACTGGCTGCATTGCCTGAGTCCCGCCTCTAACATTGTAAACAGTTTGGTTCTGGAGGCATGGCACGGCGACGGGCGGCTCGCGGCTCACAGCTCGCGGCTTGCTGCAAGCCACCCAATCCCTTCCCGCTCACTTTGAGGTCTCCCGGTTGCTGGGAGAACTTCACCAGACCTCCTGGAGAGAGGTCTGGAGCAGGGAGCTCTGTTTTGGCCCCTCCCGCAGCTGGCAATTGTGGGGGATGTCCATTACTTCCCCGAAGCAGGAGCGGCTTGCGGAGTGGAGCATGGATGCCATGTTCCACATAGCCGCAGCCAACCGTTCTTTTTTTAATTATATTCAGGGGTCGTTTCATAGAAAAAGAGCTAGGGGAACTCATTAGCATAACTCATTAGCATATGCCACACCCCCTGACATCACCGGAAGTGTGTCATAAGGCCACACACCCCGCCCCCAACCTCAGGCATCCTAATTCGGATTACAAAAAGGAACCTGCAAGCTTGCCAGGTGACCTGGGGCCAGTCACACTCCCCCAGCCTAACCTACCTCACAGGGTTGTCGTGAGGATAAAATGGAGAAGAGGATAATAATATATATGCTGCTTTGGGTGCCCCCTGGGGGGAAAGGTGGGGTATAAGCAAATAAATAAAATGTAGACCATTCTTTGATTGCGGTTAATTAGGTCACGATCCAGGAAGACGTTGATTCAGTTTGTCTTTTTTCTCCCCTCCTCTCTCAGACTTTTTCTTATCCCGCAACCGACTTCTCGCTCGGCAGCCGCTACCTGAATGTAGCGTCACCTGAAGAGTCTCTTTTTCCTCGGGAGCCCAAACTCCTCCATCCCTCCGAGCAGGATGGTGGGTCTGAAGCCCACGGACATCCCTCCCTCCGCGGCCGTCAAATTCCTCAGTGCCGGGACGGCGGGGTGCATAGCAGACCTTTGTACCTTCCCCCTGGACACGGCAAAAGTCAGGCTGCAGGTGAGTCCGTCTGGAATAACAGTGGTGCTTCGGAGGGAAGGTGAGAAATAGGGATGTGTTCAGCAGAGTTACCAGCCTCCAGGTGGGTGTAGCGACCCAAGCTGCAGTGCTTAGGAGAGTCAAGTAACAAATAAATATACACTGCAAGAACATTTTGTAAATTAATGTGCACTGTTTATAGCTATTATTCTATAAAGTGCATTGTGTACATCCTTGTCAGCAGGGGTCCTTTCGTAGAAAAAGAGCTAGGGGAACTCATTAGCATAACTCATTAGCATATGCCACACCCCCTGACATCACCGGAAGTGTGTCATAAGGCCACACCCCCCGCCCCCAACGGTCCCGACTGCCGCCGCCGGCCTTGCCGCTCCACAGCCGAGCCCCATGAGTGGCCCGGTGGTGGACCTGCAAGGCCGGCGGGAGTGCAAGGAAGCCCCGCAAAGGCCCTCCCTGGCCCCAGGGAGGCAGGGGTGGGGAGAGGCAGGGAGGAAGCAACTTACCCTCCCTCTTCTCCTGCCTCCTCCTGGCTGAATTAGGGCCGGAAGCGGGGCGGCTGGAAGCGGGGGGAGGCTTCATCATGTGCCCCGCCTCCCGTACCTCATTTGGGGGAACTGTGATCCCCCGCGATCCCCCCCGAAATGACCTCTGATTATATTTGTAAAGGACCTTAAGGCACAGCAACACAGCAACACAGAAGGAGAAACGTAAAAAACGAAATGTAACATTTGAAAGTTTAAGAAGAGAAGATAGCCATTGAAAGGACCCTGGAAATATTTTTCCCAAAATGAGAAGAACAGCAGCCGGAGAGCAAGTGGGAGTGAACTTTGTAACTATTGTTATCTTATTTTTGCTTCCGGGGAAAACTTAATCCGTGTACTCTGGCAAGGAATTATAGTTTGATGAATTGTGATTTTCTAATGGAAAGGTCGCGTGGAACTTAAATAAACTAATCTAAATTTGGAAACAAATATGGCGTCGACAACAGGGGAGGAGAAGAAGGAACTTGATGAAAACATGTTGGTGGGAGATATCACTGTTGAACAGTTTTTGGAAATCTTGAGCGAGGGAATAAGGAAAGGTTTTGAGGAAGCAGCTAGAAATCTAACACAAAAAATACAGAACCCTCAGTTTGAAATAGAAAATGGAGAAAACACAGGACAAAGTGTTCAGAAAGCTGTGGAGAACCTGGAATATCAGGATGAAAAAAAGCAGATGCTGAGATTTTACTCTTACCAGCCCTAATTTGGAGAAAGAAAAAGACAAAAATGACTGATTTGAAGACAGGAACTTTAAAAAGGAAGATGCAAAGACCATACTACAAAAGAAAAGAGAATTGTAGAAGGAAAGGAAAAAAGCAACGAGTATATCTGAATATGGCTGGTGGAGAGAGCAAGGGGGAAAGCTGAAGGTAACTTTTCATACCTGCAAAGAAAAAAGACATATAGATATGCTGTTACAAAAAACCCAAATTGCAGATTTATAGAAAGAAGATTAAATCAGGGGTCGGATGCAGCTGGAGCTCTCTGGAGCGCAGCTCTGGGAGTGCGCAGCCCAGGGGGCGGGATGGTCACATGACCAAGCCCCACCCCCTGCTCCCAGGAGGCCTCAGTCAGTGCCACGAGTATGGCGAAGAAGGAAGGTAAGTCTGCCTACCTCCTCCTCTGCTTCCCCAGGCCCTGCTGAGGTCTGCCCCCCCATACTGTGCTTCCTGGCACTGCGGGGAACCGTGGCACCCCGGGAAGCACAGCCACCCAGCCCAGCGCTTTCTGGGGCTGTGGCGATCCACAGCGCCCCGGGACGCCCGGCCACCCCTCCCTGCTCTTCCCGGGGCCGTGGAGATCCGCGGAGCCGCAGGAGGCCTGGCCACCCCTCCCCACGCTCTGTATTCTTGGTGCTTCGGGGGGGGGGACAGTGGGAGGGCTTCTGGTGTCCTGGCCCCACTGCTGGACCTCCTGATGGCCCCTGGTATTTTTGGTCCCTGTGTAACAGAGTGTTGGACTGGAGGGGCCATTGGCCTGATCCAGCATTGGCTTCTCTTATGTTCTTTATCTGGGGCAAGGGATGCTCTGTA
>NW_015175373.1:854354-869005 GCF_001447785.1 Gekko japonicus
GGGGGGGGCAGTGGGAGGGCTTCTGGTGTTCTGGCCCCACTGCCAGACCTCCTGAGGGCACCTGGTATTTATGGCTGATGTGTGACACAGTGTATTTATCTTTTGTATATGGTTTCCCATTTGTGCTTACCTTACAATAGTAGGCTGATGCAGTGCTAGGGGCAGGCCTTTTGTGCTGCTGCTAGTCCACCAGTGGCTCTTAGTCACAAGGTATAGATAGGAAATCTCAGTGTGGGGCAGTTGCGCAGGCCTGGGAGCTGCTGCCACCGCCTGCCATCCTACATCCCCATCACCGACACAGAACTGGCACGAGGCCCTCCTCCAGAGGCGACTCTAGGCCGCAGACCCCTTGCCCCGGTGTTCTCGAGGTACGCACGCCCTTTTAGCAGCACAGGCCTGGGAGCCGCCACCACCAGCTGCCCCACAGTCCCGATGCAGAGCAGGCTGAAGGCCCCCCACCCCAGCGCTATGAGGCCCCAGCATGGGAACCAGCCAGGCCTCGCCCGCCCCAGTGCAAGGCTGCCATGGCCACCCCAGTGCAAGACCGCCGTGCTGCACAATCTGCCATCCCGGCCCGCTGGGCTGAAAACCCCCCACTGCAAAGGCCCGTGGCCCTAGCTTTTGTGTAGATGCACATCCTCCACCACGAGCCCCCCCCAGGTGCCCCAAGGCCCAGCTCGAGAGCCAGCCAGCCATTGTTTGCCAGCTGCGAGGCTCACCATCGCTGCTGTGCTGATCCAGCAGCTGGCCAACTGGGGGGGGGGGACATCATGCCCCCTCCGGCGCCCAAGCCCCACTGGGAAGTCGCAGAGGCCCGCGGCCATCCACCCATGCCCCACGGCCACAGAGGCCCAAAATCCAGGACCCAGCCCTCCGAAGCTCCCCAGGGTGACCAAGGATATTCGTTCAAACTGGGTGCATCCCGGGCCACCAACCTCCCCCAGGTGAAGTGGCTCCTTGCTCAATGGGCGCAACAGCGGAGCCCCCAGATCCCTGGCTTCCCAGCACAGGTAAGACGGGAGGGAGAAGGAAGGTACAAGAGAGTGGAAATAGTCAGCCAGCTCCCCATGAGTAAACCCAGTCCAAAGCTCCTCCTACCAGATCCTTTGCTCCATCATCCCGCAGTTGAGTCCAATCCACCACGAGGCTCCCTTGGTCTTCCCAGACCTGAGCTTGTCTCTGTCTGGAATGGATGAGGGAATGGCTGCCACCACTAGATCTGTCTGGCCAGCCTTCCCTGGTAGGTCAGCGCTCCTGCGCTGCCTTCCAATAGGCTCCCCCTCCCCACATGATTTCTTCGAGGATGTGGAGGGTGGGCAAAATATTGTGCTTGCGTGTGTGCAAGCACCGGTCTCTCAGTGTTCACCTGATCCTGCAGGGTCTGACTAAAAATTCCTTTTCTAGTTAATGTGATTAGGCTACTAACATACAGAGATTTTGGATCTCCACCAGTTGTGGAGAGTTGCATCCTTAAATATTTCCCTAAAAGGCACTCCTTGCTTGCAGAAAACTGGAATGCCAAAGAGAAGAACAGGCTACAAAAACCTGGATTTGTTAGTTTTCCAAAAGAAGGGCAATTTTGCTATGAGAGATGCTTATGGCTGCAGCCTTTGGCTCATAATGTTGTTGGCCATATTCAGCATGGATATGAGCTGTTGCAATGCTAATGACTTTGAAATAGCTTCACTTACCTAAGTAATTTTGTCAATAAGACCACCTGTGAAAAAGACACAGTTAAATTCATTTTGCAAAATAGGAATGGAGATAAAGAGAGACAAGTTTGGCAGTGATATAAATGATGACCAAGTCAGATAGTAAATGGGACCAAATAGAAAAGTGGTTTATCTTGCACTGCTCTTAAAAGTGGTGGGTATGGATAATGAAGGCAATGCAAAAGATGTTGCAAATGAAGCTTGTAAAAAGGAAAGACAACTAAAAGCAGTTAGTAAAAAGAAGAATCTTCCTTGGATATTTTGATATCCACTGTTCTGAATATTTCTGGTCCCATTCATATTTATAGCCAGAATTTTTGAACATATCTTTCTTAAGATGTAAGAATTACCTTTGCATCTTGTAAAGGTAACAAGAGAATGAAAATAAAATATGCACATGCTTGTGGGATACAAACTAAAATAAATACAAATATGTAAGACAACTGATTAACATCTTCAGTGTAAATTATGCTCTTCATACTTATACATTTCTTTGCACTATAGAATATTCATTAGGAGTTCTAGATATAAGACACCTCACTGGTTATATTTCAGTGAAATTGAAGTTCTTTCTGATTAGCTCCCTAGAAAAACTGGTGATCTTTGTGTGAGACATTAATAAATTAAATAAATATAGCTAGCTTTTTAAAAGCATGAAGTGTTCTTGACTGCTGTTAAAATTCATCCCTCCATCCCTCCCCACTGAAATCCAAGGATTTTAGGGAAAATACGTAAAAGGAGACATTCCACACATCAGTGACTTGCCTTGTTTTGAGATTCTTGGGAAATTCTCCCTCCCAGTAATCTGAGGCTGGTTAAAAAGTCCCACAGCTCAGCATTCCTTCCCAGTTTGCTTTGGCTTCTCATGTCCTTGAGTGCTGAATTCAGATATTATACTCACTTCATGTTACGAGGGTCAAGGTAAAAGTAAAATAAAAAGGGGGGTGGGGTTGATGTGCTAGAATTTGTGGCCATAGCTTTCAGCGTTCTAAGGCCTAGTTAAGACATTTGGGCAGGTCCTACATGATCATATAGTTTGAAATGGAGCTATGAGGTCTAAGAATAGATTTCTCTTTGTGGAGATTCTGCAGTTTGGGTTGTTAAAGAGCCCCCTTTTAAAAAGTCATTCCAGTTATATAAGTCGTGAAAGCCAGGTTTATACACCTCATTTAGAAGCACTGATCAGTATCTTTATGCAATCCCTGCCAAGATGAAACCACCAATGACCTCTTGCATTCCCAGAAGCACTGTGGATTTGAACTGGCCTATATGTAGAGGAAGTTAACAACAACTTAGATAAAAGATGCCATCTGGGAGGGAGTAAGACTCAACTCTCTTGCTCACTCTCATCATACAAAAATATACATTCATTTCTCATGGCAGGTTAATGTATACATGTTTTTCAGGTTTCTACATCAAATACTGAATACTTGGAAAGGAGATACTGATACACTTTCAAAATACCTGATGACACTCTTTGGTCTTTAGAGAATAATATGGCAACAATGGCCATCTGTAAATAGTCAACCACAGTCTCCTTCAATATGACAATGATTCTCCATCCATTGCCTTTGCAAGTACAGAGATACTCACAGTGGTGACAGAGTCCACATGGGAATTTGCCCCACAGCACGCGGAAGGATAAAATGGCAGATGTGCACCAGCTGTGGGGAGCAATGTGGAAAGTGAGACTGGAGCCCAGCAGAAAAGCATTCTTGGCCCGGGTTACACAGGGGAAATTGACGCAGCCAAAGTGCGGCTTTTTAGAGCTGCACTGAAAGAGACACGTGGCGGCGGGATCAGACAGATACCCTGAGCTGCCGCGCAGTTGCTCCCCGGCACGATTAGATGCCGGGGGGGGAGCCACGGGAGGGAAAGCGAGGCAGCTGGCTGCGCATGTGTGTGCATGTGCAGTTCAGCCGGGAGCCTCGAATGCTCCTGAAGATGGGCGGCCGGCAATGCCATGGCGACGCTTGCTGCAGCGTTTCAGGTAGGTGCTACTTTTTCCTAGGTTTTTTTTAATGCACGTTTTTGGCCTGAAGGGACAGTTTGGGGACGGGTGTGCGCCGCTTCCCAGATGTTGCAGTGTGATCGCACCCATTTGCTGCGCCCCCAATCCATCCCTCTTCCAGGCCAAAACCTCCCATGTGACCGGGGCCCTTGAGAGGAACTCTAAAAGTAAGGGAGAAAAATGAGGCAAATTCTGGTCTGGAAGTCTCATGTAGCTTCCAAACTAGCTCCACACTCCAAAGAAGGAAGGAAGGAAGGAAGGAAGGAAGGAAGGAAGGAAGGAAGGAAGGAAGGAAGGAAGGAAGGAAGGAAGGAAGGAAGGAAGGAAGGCTCCAGAAAGGATTGCTACCCTTGGCTGGCAACTGGCAGGAGAATCAAAGAGGTGGATACATGTGTGACTGGTTTCATGTGATACCACATCATCATTTCCAGCTGAAAAACCATAGGAGGGTTCCTAGAGCACCACGTATACTGACACTAATTCCAATTCCAGTTTTTCAGCCAGAAAAAACATCAGGTTGTCACACAATGGTGTTTCCCCTATTTATACAACCACCTCACTGAGCATCAGTAAGTGGTGGTGGGCTATTGGCAACCATATCACCAAATGAGTGGGGAATGGTGACTATAAGGTGATGAGAACTGTGAAAGGGCACTTCTGGGGGCAAGGAGGCAGTTTTCAGAGGCAGTTTTGGAATGGACGAGGGCTAGCAAGCTTAACTTAATTCCAACAAAAAAGAGGGGCAGCTGATGGCCAGGAAGATCTGACCTGCAAAGTAGGTTATCCCCTGATCTGGATGGGGTTATACTCTCCTTTTTAAAAATAGTTTGGGGGTGCTCCTGGATCCAGGCATCCTGTTGGATAAACAGGTGGCAATGGTGGTTGGGGGTGCTTTTCGCCAGCTTTGGCTGGTGAGCCAGCTGCGGCCCTTTCTGAACAGAAAAGTTCTTGCCACTGTGCCGCATGCACTGGTAGCATCTAGTTTAGATTACTACAATGTGTTCTATATGGGGCTGACCTTGTAGAGTGTCTGGAAACTACAGTTGCTACAGAATGCTTCTACTAGAGTGTTGAATGGAGTGGATGGTAGGAACCATATCACTCCAGTCTTGCTTCACCTACACTGGCTTCCAATCTGCTTCCAAGCTTAATTCAAGTTGCTGTTATTGACTTCTAAAGCTCTGTAAGGCTGGTGAACATCATTCCTTAAGGACCACCTTCTCCTATACCAGTGGTTCTCAACCTTCCTAATGCCGCAACCCTTTAATACAGTTCCTCATGCTGTCACCCCCAACCATAAAATTATTTTCATTGCTATCATAAGACCATCGAAAATTTGTGTTTTCCGGTGGTCTTAGGCAACCCCTGTGAAAGGGCCGTTGGACCCCCAAAGGGGTCGCGACCCACAGGTTGAGAACCGCTGTCCTATACAAACCTACCCACTCACTCCAGTCATCCTCAGAGGCCCTGTTTCTGTTGCCCTGGTCATCTGAGGCTAGATGAGTGGCAAGCTGAGAAAGGGCATTCTCCATTGTGGCACCAAAACTATGGAGCTCCCTCCCCAGGGAGTTTCATCAGTCTCACTCTATCACCAGTAAGTAAACACTATTTTGTTTCATTTGGCATATCCCCAATAATGGTGTTTGACCTTCCTTCTAGTGTTGTTTGTTCATGTGTTTGTAACTGATATTTGTATTTTAACTGTATTTTAATTTTTTGAATGTTTGAATGTTTTCATGCTCACCCCCTTGTGGACCTTATTGTGTGGAAATCTGGTATAAACATGTTTTAAATAAATAAATAAATAAATAATAAAGTTTGTAGCAAAGCAGTTTTGGGAAACAATGGGGCAAAGCAGGGGAAACACAGGAAAGTTGATGAGTCGAGGATGATTCTGTGTGGATCCTCCAGGAAAAGTGCTCCAGTTTGAAAGTCAAGGCACAGTAAAATAACCATATGGGAGCAGTCACAGTGTTTCTCATTCATCACACAGTGGAAATTCCCCTCCTTTGTGTTCAGGAAATTTAGTTCAGATAGATTCTTAACTGATTCCCAATAAATACAACTTCATATTATCTTCCATGATAAGGACAACATTGCATTTCCTCCCTCATTTCAAAATGGCCTCTTGAGGGGGGGAAACGACACTACCCTCATAAAGATGGTAACAATGAGGTAGTTCTGAATCATAGCTGCACAGTTCCATGTTTTTCATCATAAATCCATCAAGGTAGGACAACATGAAACAAGCAGCTCCATTGTTTGTATCTAACACATGACACTTGATGTCAGTTCTAGAATATATATGTTACATTGCAAGTTCTTTATCTTTCTCTGAATGGAATAAAATGTTGAAGAGGAAATGAAAAATAATTTCTCCTACACAAATTGGCTATTCTAATGATAAACTAGCAATCATTTTCCCCATGTTGCCACAGAAACACAGAAAGACTGAGTGTTCCTATGGTTTCAGTTCCCTGACTCATTCATTGAAATTAATGCAATCTTTTTATTTGATAGGCTAGATGGGGGGGGGGATTTAACTTCAGAAGCAACACTTTGATGTCTTTCTGTTGCTAAGGAAAAACCTTTAATTAGGTCACCTAAACTTCATTTTCGTTCCAACTGTTCACTTTTACGATTCTCTTTTTCTTCTACTCCCTTTGATGTTTCAAAATATATGCCAGTGATATTTAAGTTTATTTATTATGCACTGGCATTAAACTTCTGCTATTAACATTTATTCATGCCCTTGAAAATTGATTAGTTAATTAAGTGCAGAAGGCCTCTTATGGAAAGCTATTCATTCATGTTTCATTTAATAATCTACATGTATCATGTACAGTATATACCCCCCCCCCAAAACAGCTGTTACTTATACGATAGTGCAGAGGCATTTGAACTGAACTTTTCTTGGTGCTATTACTAACCTTCTCTGATATAAACTATCTAACAATGAAGACTTGCTTTGCTATACAAATAGCAAACTGAGATGATAACTCTTCACAGCAGACACACATTAAGTCTTAGGTCCTGCTGGTGTTGCTTAGGGGTGGAGCTTCATTGAACAATACAGTTCCATTTGCCGTGACTCAATCCATAAGGTGTTTTTTTTAATTACTTTGGTTTTTATTGGTGCTTTAAATATTGCTCTCATTGTGAGAGAAAAGAAAATCTGATCAAAAGCCCACAGATCTGTCCTTTCTGCTGAAATGCATACACGTGCTGCCTCTTCTCAGTGATAGACAGATGCCATCAAAACATCAGTGTATGTCCTCAAGGGTGAGAAGTTTCCATTGAGACCAAAGACTTTCTGCTTCAGTAACACCTAAGCTGTAAGGTTTTAGAAACACATAGCTCCTAATAAATGGCAACTACATTTTCAGGTACTATTGATCCACACATGTGAACTAAGGACAAAGCCATTATGTGAGACTGACATTTTGTGGAGAGGTTTCCTGGCTTTTGCTGCAGACTTGCATTGAATATTATGGCAAATCGAGATAAGGGCAGGTGGAGATCACACAAAGTCTAGTAATTGAGATGACTTATGAGATGAGGGAAATAGAGAGAGAGTGAGACAAGCTTTCAGCAGAAGTGGCTGCTGCTTGACACACCAATCTGGAGTGTTACATTGCAGTCACTTCTGGGATGAGGGACAGCAACAAGGGTAGGAGAAGGCATTTATTTTGAGCCTTGGTCATGGTCTTTTCCTAATGCAAGGCAGGACAAAATATTTGGCCTGTTCCAGCTTATTCTTCTTCCTATATTCCTCAACAATTCCTTGACATTGTAGAAGGTAGGGGTTGACAGGAAAAAAGTAATATGTGGAAATAAGCTGTCTGTTGCTATTAAAAAGCATTCTGTTCCCTATCAAGACTCATCCCATTAACCACAAAAGAAACACTTTTAATCAGGCTTTAAAATCCTAGTACAAAAAACCAAATACCACTACTTAACTGTTCATATATGACTTGATGAAAATTACTGACATAATTAGATTTTAATAGTGTTAATGAGCCTTGTAGCTTATTAATAATAATTAAGGCTAATGCAATGCTCCACTATGAAAGACTGCTACTGAATGTTCTCCTTCAGCTCAGTCTAATCCGAATCATGCCTGTTTCTACAACAATAAAACTCTGTTTTAATTGCTGTCTGTCTGACGATTAGGGCTGCCAATCTCCAGGTGGCATCTGGAGATCTCCCATTATTACAATGGATCTCCAGATGACCAAGATCAGTTGCCCTGGATCAAATGGCTCCTGTGGAGGGTGGACTCTATGGCATTATACCCTGATGAGGTTCCTCACTTCCCCAAACCCCAGGCTCCTGCCCCCCCCAAAAAAAATCTCCAGGTATTTCCCAAACCATGCTGGCAAATCTATCAAAGATGATGTACATTTCAGTAGTGTTAGTACTGTTCCACCTTCATAGATATTCAGATAAATAGTTTTAGTGAGTTCCAGCCAGGAGGTAGCTGCATGGATAAAACAAGTGACTTTATAATATCAGAATCCACAGAAGCATCTACAAAGCAATAAAATAGAATAAAAATATTGATATACCAAAGAGGTATTCTATATGATTTACAACAGGCAATTATTGTCACCTGAGAATGTTTTAAGGATGTTCAAATCAGAAAAGCAGATATAATTCATGCAGAATTTGTTAGCATGTAAAACAAAGTCTGAGTCCAGTGGCACCTTTAAGACCAACAAAGTTTAATTCTGGGTATAAGCATTTGTGTGCACATCTGATAAAGTGTGCACGCACACAAAAGCTTATACTCAGAATTAAACTTTGTTGGTCTTAAAGGTGCTGCTGGACTCAAACTTTATTCCACCCTCCAGTACACACACACACACACAAAACAAAAACAAAAAAACACCCCTATTGAATTAGCTCATCTTTAGAGAGATGGACTTTTCTTCCCTCCCACATTCCAATGCCTACACTTTTCCCCCTCCTCAATCTTAGCAAAAATGGTGTTAGCTGCTAATTATACAAAAATATCGCACACACACAAGAGCTAGGAAAGAAAGGGTTGAAGCGATCTTAAGAGATCAGAGACAAAAGAGGACAAAGCATTCCAAAGAGGAGAGTCCACGGCAAAGAGCAGATGGCTTGGCCAGCAAGCACATCTGTGAAGACCCACAAGAGAGATGGGGGATCCAGCCGGTATGCATCCAGGGAGTCTGAACCAAAGATGGCTGGATTGGAAGTCTAGTTATAGGAAAATT
This sequence comes from Gekko japonicus, assembly GCF_001447785.1. Lineage (NCBI taxonomy): Eukaryota > Metazoa > Chordata > Lepidosauria > Squamata > Gekkonidae > Gekko > Gekko japonicus. Next base: position 863,321 of record NW_015175373.1, read on the forward strand.
GTGCCTTCAGGGTAGTAGGGCACAATAGGGAAATGGCCCTGAATAGGCCGGAATGGCTGGTAATGGCTCAGAAGGAGTATTAGACAAAGAAATGTTCCACTGGGAAGAGAAACCTTTGTTAGCAAAGTGTGGGGCAAGTGTACATTAGTGGCTCTGTTAATGGCTGGGTATGACAGGAACAATGTAAACAATGGACCATGTCAGGGGCAAAGTCCAGAGGTGCAAGCGTGAAATACAATACATGAATGCAGGTAATACAGGTGTGAAATACAATACAGGAATGCTGGAATTCAGATAAGCTATCATCTTTTGAGATGCTGAAATCAAGGCTTTGTCCTAATACAAAGGCAGCTACATGCTGGCTGTATTGCAGCTTGATGGCTGAAGGAGTCAGACCGATGGTCCGAGAAAGATGTCTGGGCTTGTTTGTCTTGAGAGAGCTTGGCTTGCCCTGTGTCAGCTTTGGCCCTAGCTTGTCTGGGGTACCATCCTTCAAGTGGCAAAAGGGGGCTCATGCTAACAATGTATAAAAAGATATCCCTTGGTCCATCCAATTTGTAGCAGGTTGGCATCAGCTTTCCTCACCAGAATAACTTCTCTCTTGTGTGGGTTCAGCTTCAACTTGTTCTCCCTTAGCCAGCTGACCATGGCATGTCCCCTACATCACTATTGTAATGTCACATATAAAACAGGAGTTTATTTATATATATGGCTGTGATCAGATGTGCAGTTTGATCTGTTGCTGTTGATCAGACAGCAACATCAGTTTGTTGTGCCCCAGTTGTTGGCATCCCATTCTCCCCCCTTTACTGCATGTTTCTTTGATACCTGTGAAAGTCTAGTCTGGTCCTGTTGGGCTGAGCTGGTTTCAAAAAGGATTTCATGTTGTCTGATTGCTCTGTTGCGCACTCAAGCCATCAGGCAGGTCTGACTGGTCTCTTGTTTTCTCCGCCACCATTTTGTACTAGTTAGCGATGTGCGCATAACTGCATATTCACCTCTCTCTCTCTCTCTCTCTCTCTCTCTCTCTCTCACACACACACACACACACACACACACACACACACACACTCACAGGAGTTTCTCAACATAGTGTTTCCTTTAAAAAAACTTCCAAAGAAAGATGCCTGTGTATATTAGCTGTTTTCTGTGCTTTGCGGCACATGGTATGGGAAAGGGTTACGTGAAAGGAGATGAGTTTTTTCAGAGTGAGAGGGGGGCAGTCTGAGAACAATGCCTGTGAGTCCAGCTTTGCTACAAGCTTTTAAATAAAAATGCCAGCAGCAGACAGAACACAGGATTAAGCTTTTCTATTCTCTCCCACCGGCTTTGAAATGTTTGAAATGTTGAAATTTCTCAAATGCAGTTTCAAAAACACTTCCCCCATGTTGGACTACATATCCCAGCAACCTCCTCCAGCAACTCCATTGACTACCAGCTGCTGCCATTCTGCCAGGAATTTGAGGCACTGCTTCCCATAAGCACTTGTGCACATGTTCAAAAGACAAATGATGAAAAAAATACCCACTGCCCCACTCTGTGGCTGCTGCATCTGATCAATCAGCCATGGGGTGAAAGTGCATTAAAGTGGGTTAAGGGGGGATGTCTGATCAAATCTCTCCATTACAAAAACAAAAAACAACCTGGTTCAATTAGAAGCAGGGTCACACTGGATCAAACTGCACGTCTGCCTGCAGCTAATCTTGACAAAGAGTCTCACTCTTCTATTTACTTCCCCTATGCTTGTTGTTAGTAGGTGAAAGAATAATAACACTTGAATGGCAATTTATTCAAACACATTTACTAAATGTGCTGCATGTCATTTCCAATTGTCACAGTCCAGTAGGAGTAACAGAATGGCAACATTTTGTAGAATTACATAATTACTGTGGTCTCTGTCCAAGTCAGGACAGTAAATTGTTCCATTGGTATTGGTTGGTATTAGATGATACTTTACAAGCTCTGTTGTTCAAGAATCTGAGGAGTAAATCGATTGTCCTCCAATGGAGTGTGTACAGGATGCAATATTATATGTTTCTTGTTTTCTGATAGCAAAGCACAAAAAAAGGCCCAAGTGGCTACTGGGCACATTCTCTGCAGCCAATCTTTGCATGCCACTATTTGGCGATGCTTGAATGATTTTATTTTTGAAAGTTAGAAGCAGACACAGCTCCACAGATAGCCAAAAATTGGTTTTTCTGCAGTTAGGCACACACACACCCCTCAGCCTAGCATATCTAGTTTAGCACCTGTCATCAGTTCTGGTGTATTTTCTTTGTGGAGAAACACTGCATGCTAGCCTGAGGCTGCCTTTTATTCTGGCATTCAATAATAATGGACAGTGTGTAAAGATCTGTAATCAAAAGGTAAACACTCCAACATTGTGTACAAATAACTCCTGAGATATTTATCCTGAAAAACAGCAAGGTTAACATTACTGTAGGAGACGCTAGGGAAAACCCACCTGATAAGTGAGCAAGTGCCTTTGTCTTTGTCTTTCACTATCAATTGTTTACCAAGCAGGCTCAAGTTTGCAAGCTCAGAACATGAAATGTTCAAAGCAGGTAAAAATGGGAGGGGGTCTCATTAGGTAGCACTAAGAATCTATCTACAGATCACTTTTTGAATTAGGATAGCTAGGTACAGCTCACAATCCAGATCATTATTTATTTATTTATTTTATTTCCATTGCATTTATACCCCGCCCTTCCCGCGAATGGGCTCAGGGCGGCTTACAAGAGCACACAGTGCATATATATAGTGTACAATATATAAAATGGATAAAAACAGTTAAAAGATCAATACCATCAGGATGCACGGAAGAGAAGAAAAAACTCCCACATTTTGCATAGCAGAGGAGAAGACTAGGGCCACGGTTGAGTGTTTCACGGTCTTCCGACGGTAACACTTTCTGGAGAAACAGTGGTGGTAAAAAGGACCTGGCCCTTGTTGCTGCAAGCCTGGCCTCTTTGGGCCCCGGGGTCACCAGCCGGTGTTGTGACCCCGGCCAAAGTGCTCTTTGGGGAATATGTGGGGAAATGCGGTCCCTTAGGTATGTCAGACCCAGGCCATGTAGGGCTTTAAAGGTAAGCACCAGCACTTTGAAGCGAATCCGGTACGCTATAGGAAGCTAGTGCAGCGCTTTCAGCATAGGTCGGGTGTGCTCCCACCTAGGGGCACCCATCAACAAGCTAGCCGCAGCATTCTGCACCAGCTGCAGCTTCCAGATTTGTGACAGAGGCAGCCCCATGTAGAGAGCGTTGCAGTAGTCTAGCCTCGAGGTGACCGTCGCATGGATCACTGTAGCTAGGTCGTTGCGGTCGAGGAAAGGAACCAACTGCCTCACCAGTCGAAAATGGTAGAAGGCCGATCTGGCAGTGGCTGGCACCTGGGCCTCCATCGTTAAGGTGGGGTCCAGGAGCACTCCCAAGCTCCTAAACTCCAAAGCTGGCACCAAAGGTGCCCCATCGAAGTTCGGGAGCAAGAGCCCTAACCCTGGTCCAGTCCGACTCAAGCACAGGACCTCCATCTTCGCCGGGTTTAATTTCAGCCTGCTCAGTCTGAGCCACCCAGCCATGGCTTGTAACGCCCGGTGCAGATCTTCTGGGTCGGAGTCTGACTGGCCGCCCAACATCAAGTAGAGCTGGGTGTCATCTGCATATTGATGACACCCCAGCCCATACCTCCGGACAATCTGAGTGAGGGGGCGCATATATATGTTAAACAGCATTGGGGAAAGCACCGCCCCCTAAGGCACCCCACATTCAAGTGGGAGCCTCTGAAACTGCTGTTCCCCTAGCACAACTCTCTGTCCCCAACCTTGGAGAAATGAGGCAAGCCATTGGAGGGCGAGTCCCTGAATCCCTGCGTCGGCAAGGCAGTGGGACAGCAGCTGGTGGTCGACCGTATCAAATGCAGCTGACAGATCTAGCAACAACAGCGCTGCCACACCGCCTTGATCCAGATACGCTATAGGAAGCCAGTGCACCACTTTCGGCATAGGTCGGGTGTGCACCTAGGGGCACCCATCAACAACCTATCCACAGCATTCTGCACCAGCTGCAGCTTTATAAATTCTTCCAAGGCTGCAGAGTCCAGATCCACTGTAGTAGCCCTGTGGGGTTTGTTCATTCTCTCAGAAATAAGTTTCTGAGAGTTGGATTTATGTTGTTTAAAATAACAAACACCAGAGTGGCATTTTTGAGCTCTGGAATTAAAGTTAATTACAGAATCTTAAAATAATTTCTATTGATGAGTAATTTCCATTAATAAGAAACATTCCTACAAGCCAGTGTGGTGTAGTTGTTAAGAGCAGCAGACTTAAACCTGGACAACTGGGTTTGATTCCCCACTACTTCACATAAAGCCACCTGGGTGACCTTGGGCCAGTCACAGTTCTCTCAAAACACTCTCAGCCCCACCTACCTCACAAGGTGTCTGTTGGGGGAAGGGACAGGAATGCAATTGTAAGTTGCTTTGAGACTTCTTAAGGTAGAGATATGTGGGTATATAAACCAATTCTCTTCCTTCTCCTCCTCCTCTGACATGAGATATTCAGACAGTGTACCCCTCACAAATGGGATACTTTATTTAATGGAAACAGAAGAAAGCATCTCCTCTTTAGTTACAATTAAAATTCTTAAATGTAGAGCAAGAAAAGGGAAGTGTGAACTAGGGGTGTGCGTTCTGCAATAACAGAACTGAAAAAATAACCGAAAAATACCTTGTTGGTATTTTTCGACTTTCACATAAGCTGAATACAGATCTGAGATCTGTATTCGGTGACCGGTACAGCTGAACCCAAAAGAACTGATATTATCCAGTGGGGGGGGTCGTCATTTTGCTATACCGAATACAAGGTCTCATTTAAACCTAACTGTCTGAGCCGCTAGTTAGCTGTTGGGTTTAAATGCCTTTCTTTCCCTCCCTGAGATCAGGCAGGGAACCTAGGCATGTTTCCATGCCTGCCCTTTGCTTCCCCAGCCAGCCTGCCATGTCAGGTTGGCTGGAGAAGAGGCAGGCTTGCATGGAAAGATGCCTCCTTCCTTCCCTTCCCTGAGCCTCTCCACTTTTGTGGAGACACTCGGGGAAGGGAAAGATTGGGGAGGGAAAGAAAGGCATTTTAAACATGCCTACCTTCCCTTCCTGATCTTCTCGAGGTGCCCCGGCATGGAACCCAGGGAACCCAGGCATGTTTGCTTCTCCAGCCATCCCACCTCCTCTGAGTTTCCCTCCCCTCTCTGAGTTTCTCCACAGCAGCTGAGAGGCTCAGAAAAGGAGGGAGGCATGTTTTTACCAGCTGTGGAAGTAAAGGGCAGGCAGAGAAACCCACCTGGGCTCCCTGCCTGCCCTTCTCCAGCTACCCCATGTCAGCTAGAGAAGGGAAGGCAGAGAGAGGAGGCTTTCCCTTGTCAATTTCACTCACAGCTGACTGGGGAGGAGTGAAATGGAAGCTGTAAAAGGTAAAAAGGATTCCTTTCAGCAGTGGAAAGCTAGACACAGTGAGGCTGATAAAACGGAACACAGGCTATGGCAAATAAAATGCAAGTCTGTGGTCAGGCAGGCAAAAAGGGAATATGAGGAGCATATAGCGAAAAACGTGAAGACCAACAATAAAACTTTCTTCAAATACATTAGAAGCAGGAAACCAGCTAGTGATGCAGTGGGGCCCTTGGATGACCAAGG
>NW_015175373.1:870994-913663 GCF_001447785.1 Gekko japonicus
CCCCGGTGCACGGATTTAGGTATCCGCACACCAGGGGGCGACTTAGCTATTAGATATATAGATATGGAGCAGAGGTCCATCAGTGGCTATTAGCCACAAGGTATAGATAGGGACTCTTGGGCAAGTGATGCTTGGTGCTTGGGGGGGTCTTCTTGGTGCTTGGGGGGGTCAACAGTGAGAGGGCTTCTAATGTCCTGGCCCCACTGGTGGACCTCCTGGTGGCACCTGGTATTTCTGGCCACTTTGTGACACAGAGTGTTGGACTTGATGGGCCTTTGGCCTGATCCAACATTGGCGTCTCTTATGTTCTTAAAATGACATGGAAATCTGAAGGGACTATTAGAGGGAAAGAAGGCATTTTTAACATTCCTCCTTTTCCTCTGGTGGTGTATATCAGGCCCAAATATATTTGGCAATACTGAATATTTCCCCAATCAGTTCACCCCTCGTGTGAACTGATATATGAGTGTGCTTACTGTTTTTTTCCTTGGACTCTCAAGGTACAAGTGGGATGAGATTTCTTTTAACAAAAAATCCAGCGTGCAGGTTATAGGAGATGAATCCTACTTCTCTCCTCTTCTGTGCTTTATGATGTGTGCAAGGAATTTCTCTCACCTAGCAGTAGCTGGTGGTCATAGCCTTAGGGATTATATAACTCAGACAAACAAGACTTATACTTTATAGAATCAGAAAACTCCCTCAAAGTCTGTGTTGGTGTAGCTGCTGTAGATAATGCCGATGTTGTATACTGAAATTCCAACTGAGATTATCCTAACTGGTTGGAAAGTTGTACTAATTATTCTGGTTGGAGAATGTCCCTGTCACAACATCTTTTAAGTTTCTCTATCTCCTTGACATTCCGCTTGCCCCCTGCTCACCGGGAGCATAATACTAGACAGTGAACCACAGAATGACTGTCAGATCAGAAAGTTTCCTACTGTTCCTGTTTGATTCAAAGCATATTTATCTGTAAGGCGTAGCTAGTATCAAACCTAGACTAGTAGGCTTCCAACTGCAAATGTTTTTAAACTAGTAAAAAGCAAGAGAGAACTTGTGGAACAGGGGAAATCTGCCAGTCATGAGCCCATCACCTGGAGGTCTCACCACAGCCAGATGCAAAGCTTTGCCCCCATAGATGGAAGAAAGAGTCATGCAACAGTAGTTGGGAAACTAAAGGCCACTTTATTTATTTACAAAAGCAATGGCAAGGGCAAGCAGTATGCAGCAGCATGGTCAAGGCCTGGGGTCACCAAAACCTCACCCTTGCCATAATACAGGCAATGCACCTGGCCCCTGGGGTGTAGCCTGCTGTAAGTAACTTGAACCCAGGCAGCCCAGCCATGGAATATGCCATGATGACCCCTCACCCACAGCGGCACAGTCTGTGTAGAGGATCCATCAAGGCAATCCAAAAGGCAGTCTTCCCTCCTCATCCCTGGCTGCACAGCTGCAGTGATGATCCTGAAAGACCCTTCTACCCTCCCGGGTTGCTGATTGGTGCTTTCCAAGCCACAACAAATTTTTCTTTAAACCAAACTCAGCCACCGCAAGGGTCAAGCCTCTGCTTAGACCCCTGTGCCCACTACATACTTAATACTGCCAGAAGCCCTTGACGCAAATGTTGCAGAAAAATATTATTACCTGTTTCTGACATCACCCCTGTACAGGTCTGTGCAATCAGCCTGAATATGGGTGTGTGGCAAACATTGGCCTAACCCAACTTTCAAGATGTGCCTAATCTCCCCATTTGCCTTGCGCCGAGCTCTTTCGATCCCTTTGGGATCGAACGCACCTCGCTATTCCCTGCACTGGATCATGGCAGACCAAAGAATAGTTGTATTTGGCCATTGGTGCTGAATAAAATCGAAATTGTCCCGGGCCTGCAAAACTAAGGCCTTCCCTTTGAAGAAACCCAAGTGTATAGATTTCTGCCCCCCAGGCCAGTCCAGGGATGGGGGAAAGAATTCTACACTGGCACCATACATTACTCAATAACCCAGAAAGATAGCCTCTCTGAATTTACAGACAACAGCCACAAGGAACCTCTAAGCTTAGCCCCTCACCAACCTGAGATTAGTTGGCATGTGGGTTTTACACATTAGCAACTCTGTCTAGAGCTGCACAGTTAATCTTACACAGGTAGCACAATTGGTCAGCGGTTTAGGCTGAAGGATTTAGTTTGAAGTCCAGTTACACATCAAAACAGACACTATTTATAAATAAGAATAAGGTTTATTCAGTATAGAACTTGCAATCAGACTACAAAGATTCAAAATAAGAAAGGCTAGGCAGTCTATGCCTTACTACACAATGAGAAAGCATATTTACCAACTTCAGGAAGTGTCTAAGAGTTCAATATTGTCCATTGGAAGAGTCCAAGTATCTTGAGAAACAATAGTTCCATCCTTGCAAGCACATGGTCAGCTCACAAGGAGTCCTTTGTTCTCCCTGGGACAGCATTTCCCAGGTACAATTCAACAGTAGGGAGAGAGCAAGAGAAAATCTGACTCTCCTCCAAGGGTCAGACAATTAAGAACCCCAATCTAATCATAATCAGCTGTGGCCAGTCAGCCAATCACGGGTAGACAGGGGGTGTCCAACTTTTGGGTTGTCATGGCAATGGGTGGGGGATAGTCTGGGGAACACCCTCTGCTGTCAAATGGTCCCCAAAGTCCAACCCACCTAGGGCCTACGTGACATGGGCCCTGTAGCCTGAAAGCAGGCGCCTTGAAGTCTAACTCTTCCACTTAGAGGTGTGAAGGTATGTAGTTTATGGCATGGCGATAGAGGCCATCTGGCCCTCTCTATTTGGCTTCAATAGGAAATCAACACAGCAGGGTACCAGCACGATATCAGCATTCTAGGGGAGACATGAAACCTTTAGAAATCAGACATTCTAGGGGGAGACAGGGGCTTATAGGAAGCAATATTTCTATACACCAAGTCATTGCTGTCCAGGTGCATAACCAACACATCGGGTGGAGAGTCACTGCCCCTTCCAAACAGGAGGTGGAGGAGGCCCGCCCAGTGCAGGCCCCAGCACCCCCTCCATTCCACCATGGCCCATCTACTAAGGCCCAACTGAGAGCCGATGGCCGATCTGTTTGCTCGGTGAGCTGCCCAGAAAAATGAAGCTGTGTCCGCAGATGAAAATCCTTCTCCTCCTGCCACAGAACACAGCACCTGGAAAGAAAAAACAGTGAACCACCGAACCCAATGAGAAACAGATCACAACATGGCAAGGGAATGCATGTAACCCTTATAGGCAGATGATTTCCAGCGCCCTATGCACTGAACATTAGCTGCTGAATAGCCCAGGGTGGTCGCAGAGGAAGCGGCACCAATCTGAAAAGAGTGAGTTCCGAAGTTCACCCCAGAAAGGCCCAACTTGCCCAATGCCCGGGCGGTAGCTTCCCAAAACTGATGTTTGATCAGTGGACTCCCATCCACATGTCTAAAGAGGCAGCCAGCTTCCATTCCCCATAAATCCAAGTACTGAGACAGGGCCAAAACTGGGCAGAGTTCACGATCGGAACAAATACCCAGTTTAATCACGGATCCCTTATGCTTTTGATCCATCTTGGAACTCCTAATGGTAACCTGCACCCCAGTACCCTGAAATTGAATATCCCGCACCTGCAAGACTTTCCCAGATTGTTGGCCTTAGACTGGGTTACTAATTCACTCACCCGGAGAGCCCCCAAAAATGCAAGCAAAGAGGCTGTGTGAAAAAGGCATGCCTCAATAGCAGAAGTGCAAACGTCACTCCAGATCACTCGCAATCCCTTAAATACCACCGAGAAAATGGGGTGCCTCCCTTCTTTCCTAGCTCCGCTTTCACGTGACCAACCCTCAAGCATCTTCCTAATTCTGAAGTTATTGATTCGTTCTACGGATATCGAATGGACAGGTAAGCCAGTCTCTTTCAAAGAAACACAGTAGTGGATTAACTGCTCCACAGTAATAGCCCAGACCTTAGGATAACACTCCTCAGACCTGAAGACATGGAACTGGCAAACTGCTTGCTCATATCCTTTCCTTGCGCTAGAGGCAATGCTGAGGCCTATCGCCTTCAAGCCTCAGCCCTCCAACCTGCCAGAGCTCATGGGGCATTCTTGCCGGCTGAAGATTGGCCTCTGGTGCATGCTGACGAAACCTCACCATCTGTTGGAGAGAGAGAGCGTCAGCTACCCCATTGTTCACCCCTGGCACATGCCTAGCGAAAAACAGCATGTTGAGCTGAAGGCATCACAGTGTGAAGGTAGGGACCAGCCTCATAACCCATGGTGATTTGGATGTAAGAGAATTGATCACATGGACCACCACCAAGTTGTCGCACCAGAAGTGGACAGTGTGATCTCTCAACTCCTCCCCCCACTGCCAAACCGCCACTAAGATGGGAAAGAACTCTAAGAATGTGAGGTCCCTCGTAACCCCAGGTGATACCCATTCCCCTGGCCACTCTTCAGCACACTAGTGGCCTCGAATGTATACGCCAAACCCCGGTGACCCAGCAGCATCAGAGGTGACCTGGAGCTCCACCTTGATCTTCAGGTCCTCTCTCCAAAAGGAGACTCCATTAAAGGAGTCCAAGAATTCCTGCCATATATAAAGGTCAGCATGGATCTTATTGTTAATGTGCACTTTGTGATACAGGAGATGTAGCCCTGCCATTGTATCACAAAGTCGCTGCACAAAGGCCCGCCCCAGAGTCACAACTTTGCATGCAAAGTTAAGATGCCCTGCAAGCTGCTGCAGTTCCCTCAAGGTGGCCTTTTTCTTCCTAAGGAAAGAACAAAGCCGGACCTGTAAGTCCTTAACCTTTTCCAGGGGCAAACAAGATGTCTGGGCTACTGTATCTAACTCTACCCCTAAAAAGACCAACCTTCGCACCGGACCTTCTGTCTTTTCGTGGGCCAGAGGAACCCCCAGCTCTTCAGCCAGTTGAGTAAACCCCTTCAAGAGCTGAGCACATCTACCAGTTCCCTGAGGACCCACAAAAAGGAAGTCATCCAGCTAATGTGCTACCTCATGAAAGCCCGTCTTGACCTGCAGTGCCCATTCTAGGAATGTACTGAAGCGCTCAAATGCAGCGCATGACACAGAACATCCCATGGGCAACATCCTGTCCACAAAAAACTGGCCATCAAAAGAAAACCCTAACAGCTCAAAATCATCTGGATGCACGGGGAGGAGGTGAAACACAGATTTAATATCGCACTTTGCCAACTCTGCCCCATGACCACAGCGTCGTACAATATGAACCACCTGGTCAAATGAGGTGTACCTCACTGTGCATGGATGATCCGGAATGGCGTCATTAATGGATTCACCATGAGGGTATAAAAGATGGTGAATCAGGCAAAATTCACCAGGTGCCTTTTTAGGCACTATACCCAAAGATGAAACCCGCAAATTAGGAAATGGTGGTGCTGAAAAGAGGCCTAAGACCCTGCCCTCATTCACCTCCTTGGCAATCTTCTCCCACACCACCGCTTCCATGCCCTTAACATGGAATTGTGAGCCAAATTCGAATTGAGCCAAATTGTGAGCCAAAAATGGGGCCCTCAAACCCATGAACGGAATACGAAATCCAAACCTAAAACCTTCTAACACATACGCTCCATCCTCCTTCTTAGGGTGCTGAGTCAACCAACCCTCCAGCACATCAAGCTTAATTGGGGTGGGACCCTTTTCCCACAGAAGAGGAGGAACCACCTTCGCCCCTCTGGCACTGACTCCTCCTGGGCTTCCCCCTAGAGCATGCTGTGAAAGAGTGGGATCCTGCACACAACGGGCATTCATGCCTATATGTGCACATTTTTCTACTGCAAACCCTCTGGGAGGCAAACTCTCAGCAAAACAAGTGGGGTTGAACCGCCTGCCCCACGAGCCCATGGGAGACAAAACTGGAACCAGCTGGCTGGTGGTGCACCATATGCCCATTATGTGATTAATCACCCACATTGGCTTTTGCCTGGGATATAAGCTGCAGCCAGAGGTGGGGATGAATCTGATCCCACGGTAGTGCCAGATTCATGGCTGCTCACATATGAAATTCTTCATCATATTGGAGCCAGGCCGGGCCGGTAAAGCCAGTATAGGCCTTGTAAATAATATTGAAATATTGAAACAGAGCCGCAGCCTTCCACTGTTGTGCCGGTGAGATCACAACCGCATAACTAACAAAACCTGGCAACCAGTTGGCCCAGGTTCTGTCTACCTTTCTCCTCTTTAGTATTTCCTTGTCCTTCTCATCCATCTCCTCTCTGTCTTTCTTTTCTAACTCCTGATAAAGAAGGCTGAAGAAGTCTACATATTCCCCTTTACAAATCTTTCCCCTGGTTGCAGGCAAAAGATGATCCCCCAGTGGCAAAGCTACATCGCCTTTGCAGACGCTGCCGCATAAGGATTAGCCCAAGGCGGAGGGAAGCCCAAGCCCCCCTGGGACTAGCTGGCATCCCCAATGCTGGAGGTGAGAAGGCACCCCAAGGAGCCTGCAATCCCATAGGGGGCGGGCCCCATGCCCAGGACTGCCCAGTGCTGGAAGAATTGGGTGTTGTGTCAGCTGCCGAACCCTAAGGTCCCCGTGGCCAGAACATGTTCTGTTGCAAATCAATATCACCCTTACCACTGGGACCAGGTTGCTCTGCATCAGCTACCACATCTGAACCAGACGTGCCTGCTGGAGCAGCATCAGCAGCATCAACACTCTCATCGCCTCCAAACCGAGACTAAATGGTAGACAAATGCTTAAGTACATCTTCCCGAAACCTTTTCCTTTCAGCACGACTTTCCTTATGCCGGTCAGACCTAACAACTGCCCCAGTAGGGTTTGTTGACACTGCTGCCTTGGCTTGCTTGATAGCCGCCAACCTAGCCAAAATTTCCTGTCATTCACTTGCCTCATCCTCAGCTTCTGAAGAAGAAGCTACAGGGGGAGGGTCAACTACCTTACGTGGTACCTTAGGCGCAGGCCCCTTCCCCTTTGATTGCCCTTTGATGCCATATCCTATGGCTAACTATACCCTAAATGCCAGGTTGCAGCAGCTACTCTAGGGAAAAAACCCAAAAGTGGCCGCCACTCAGTGAGGCCCTAAAATGGCTGCCACTAAGACCTTCCCAAAATGGCAGACCACCAAGATTTCCTAAAATGGTCACCGAAGACCTTCCCAAAATGACTGCCTATTCAGCCTATCCTAAAATGGCTGCCAAAAGGCTGCTCCAAATAGCCGCTATGTAGAAATTGGCAGGAATATGCAGGAATTAAGCAGCCTTACCCTGCTGCCACCTGCTATATTGCTCGTAAGACTGAGTGGCCTAGACCCAGCAGTGGGGGGGAGATTATCCCACAACTGAATGGTAAAACCAATGGGTGGGGAGTGGCCCAGAAGCCTACTAACTCCTAACACCCACCGCCCTAAAAATTCACTGTACCTGGGATGGAGGCGATTTATGGGGGGGTGGCAATGATGCAGCCTCACCACCTGCAGCCACCCCACAACTATGTGACCCCCACCCAAAGCCCTCTACAGCTTCCCCCCTTAACCTAAAGAATAGGAGTGTGTGTGTGTGTGTGTGTGTGTGTGTTAAACAAGACTGTAAGGCCGTCATGGAGAGCCTCTGCCGACCCAGAAGATCTGGCCGTCACCATGGTCCCAGGATTGGGTCGCGTCCCCAACACTCTGGCTACCAACGGTGCCCCATAGGCCTGGCTGCCAACGCAGCGTCACTCCTCAGGCCGCCGACGCGGCCTCACTCTTCAGGCCTCTGACGCGCCCCCTGATTGTCCAACCTCTGACACAGCCCCGATCCACTAACTGCCAATGCTGCACCAGCAATTCTACGCAGTCAACAAGAGTCGAGGCCTTAAAGGTAGGCCCGATTGCCCTTCGAGCATTGTGCACGGAGCTGCTACTCAGTCCGAGCACGAGGTGCAACTGTCAAACTAAAGACAGAGCCGGCTGTTAAAATGGTGCTGGCCCCACCCACTTCCAGAGACCTGGCTGCAAACACAGCCGGACTCATTCCTCCTATCACTGGAGGCAAAGTTGGCTCCCCGCAGGATGCCATCGGCATCTGTGGTGGAGCCAGAATGTGGCTCAGGAATTTTTGGTGGTGGTGGAAAGGGCTGTCAAGTAACAGCTGACTGGTGACATCATAGGGTTTTTAAGGGAAGAGATGTTCAGAGGTGGTTTGCCATTGCCTGTCTCCGTGTCATGACCCTGGTATTCCGTGGAGGTCTCCCATCCTAATACTAGCCAGAGCCAATCCTGTTCAGCTCCTGTGATCTGTCAAGATCAGACTAACCAGGGCTATTCAGGTCCAGGAATTTTTGGCTCAGAAGAAATATTATGAACAAGCTGTTTTTCAAATTTACCATTATACAATTTTAAAAGAATTGGCTTTGCCTCCTTGTCATCATTCTGCAATGTCATATCCTCCTTATGGTTGCAGAGGTAGCCAGAGTACAAGTAGGCCTCAATGACTTGAGACAACTAATCAATTGTCTTGCCCTCTGAGGAATATATATTGCATTGTAGCACCAAAGCTCTAGCACATCAAAGTGCACTGACTAAGTCCTTTCTCCTTTCCACATCTGTGGCTTCTCTGTTCTGAATTTCCTTTCCTTTTACCAACATAAATAGAAAGCTGCTTCATTCAAGATACATTTCTTACTATTGTCACAATTGGTGTTGACTTGGCTCCCTGAGACATTTGTTGAAATGTATGTACGTGTGTTCAGCGCATGACAAACTGCACACAACATGTATGAAGGTTCTCATATAGAATTTATCCCACCTATAAGTTTTATTTTATGTTAACCAAACCAGATAAATGCTCCTTTTTGGTTGTTATGATTTTGGCACTCAGACCATGCATAATGGGAGATCATACAATCTGCAGTCTTCCCCATACATACGGTCACCATTTTGCAAAATCGAAATTGTGTATATCAGGTGGACTGCAGGTAGCATGACTCTCCTCATATGCAGTTTGAGCACCAAAATTGTAATGAGAGAGAGGGGGGGAACTCTCCTGTGAGAGCCTGGGTTTCACTATCAGCTATGATTTTTACATCAGAACAGAGCTTCTTTATCATTTGGGAATATTGCATACCTGTGTACAGAAGATACAAGGAACCAGGTGTATCCTTCCTTTCACTAGGATACGGATAAATGCTAAAATTCTGTCACGTTTAATCTGCCCTTTTTGTTTTGCCTTCTCCAAAGAAAACCATGCAGAGGAAAACCTTTTCGGTTCATGTGGCAAGGCAACCTGTTGGTGACAGCAGAGTTACATGTAAGCAGAATGCTCTCTACAACACCCAGAGATTTCAGCTCAAAAACATTTGCACAGAGGGATGGACACAGCTTAATGCATTTTCATTAAACTGCTTAATTACTTTGATATGAAAAGCACCTGGATTCTTCTATTTATAAAGTAATGGTCTGACCTACTAAGATGAGAAAAGCAAAAGAAGGGCAAGAAGGAAATTGCTGGTGCTTGGAAACGATCTGCATTTTTTTTTAAAGATGAACCAAAAATCCCACATTGGATAATGATGGAGAGATTAAAAAATAGCACTCTGGTTTAAAAC
Source organism: Gekko japonicus (assembly GCF_001447785.1). Taxonomy (NCBI): domain Eukaryota; kingdom Metazoa; phylum Chordata; class Lepidosauria; order Squamata; family Gekkonidae; genus Gekko; species Gekko japonicus. Next base: position 880,596 of record NW_015175373.1, read on the forward strand.
CACTTTACTAATTGCCCTTGTCAGATGGGGTCAGCCCTGGAAGTACTCTCACACTCACCTGCTTCAAAGATACTGAGGCAGCATTTTGACAGTGAATGTGACATTGAGTTGTTCACATGAAGAAAGGCAATTGATGCTGTTTTAGCTTATTCCTCAGAAGTTAACTGGAGAAGGTTAAAATCAGGGGGCAATTTTGCATTGGCTTTTCCCTCCGTTGTTTTAGCAAATGTGCAGCTCAAAACCACATTCAAATATCCTGTGGCAACACCTTACTGACTGCAAAGTCACCACTCAATGGCCATAAATCTATGCAAAAGGTACCATAAAACCCAATGATCAAAGAAAGTGAAAGCAGCATGCATTGTAGAGGGTACCATAAAATCTGATGATCAAAGAAAGTGGAAGTGGCATGCAATACAGAGGGGAACTTCTGTTCCAATGAGGGATTGATAAAACAAGGAAGGGAAAAGCCAATGCCGAATTGCCCAGGGACAGAGAAGTATTATGGCCTAGGCAATAGAGAGCAGGAGTAAGTGAACATATTCATTTTAAATGGTCAGTTTCCACCTTTAGTTGGGGACTGGTAATTGATCCTGCCATTATTTTGAAAGAAGGGTGAAAGAACACTCGGACTAGTTGGGCTACCTAATACAACAAAATGGGAACTGTTTAAAGCCTCTCATTCACCCACATCAGCCTTCTGTTAGTTAAGTAGCAGGGTGTTTTTCTTAAGATGCTACAAATTTCTCCATGAACATGTTCTGTTGAGCTCACTGTATTCGAAGTTGGAGATCAGATTTCAGCCAATCACATAGTCAGTCCAGTTTGTGCTGAGCAGTTGCAAATGCCTGATGAACCAGTTTGCAGTGGATTTTTCCTAAAGCTGTGCATGTACCTTTGTGTATTGTCAATTCAAACTGAGCAGTGGTGGCTGTTAATGCCACTAATGACTATGTAGATGAGCACCAAAGGGTAGGGTTTTATTGAAACACAGCATTCAGTTGTGACTGCTTGAATGCATGATTTGTCTATTTAAACAACTTGCCTGCTCAGTAGAGCACTTTTGCAGAAAGGATGAGGGGGTAGTAGAACTCAGCCTGGCTGCAGGAGAATGAGCATACATAAAAGCCAGCTGTGCTGTATTGCACCTGACAGACACTGACAAACAGATTGAGTCACTTTCAAACTGATCACTGAAAAAGCAGGTCTCTTTGTAACTGACAAACAAGATGCGAACCAAACTGGCTAGTGTTTGAGGATCCCTAGCCTACCTGCCTCCCTCCCCTCCCTCCCTCCCTCCCTCAAAATTAGATCTTGCCTCTCCTATACATCAAGGTGGTTTTCAAATTATTATTTTTTTAAAAAAACAAACATATGAAATAAAACAAAACTTTTTCCTCCTAAAGAAATGCCTGCAGTGTACACCCAATGAAAAATTCTGGGAAATGGCCTTTTATCGCCTCCAAAGAATTTCTGAATATGGCACACACCCTCACCTCATCAGGAAGCTCATTCCATAGGGTGTGATGCCTAGCAGACTACTCTTACTGTGTGTGGGGGAAGGAAACTAGCAGGTGTTAACATTAAAGTTTCCACTTTGCAGCTATTGCCATCCACGTAATCTGAGGAGGGAAATGCAAAGATGAGCAGTGAATGAAGGTAGAAATAAGCATTCTGAGTATTTCTGTTCTTTCTTTAAAATGTTGTGACAACCTTCACAGAAATCAGCTGAGGTGCTCCTTTTCACATCAAGTTGCAAAGCAACTAAATGAGCTAATCCATCAGCTGTTGCAGGGGGAGTGGGAAAAAGAAAGGAACTGAGAAGATTTGGGGATTTGAGGGTTGGGAAGAGGAACATGGAGTATGGCAGAGGTGCACTGTTCAGCACAGTCAATGTTTTTTACATCCCTCCCTTTCTCTTCACTCCCTCGTGGATCACTGCCTTGATGTGGTGAGGGGGCTTGCGTGGTTCGATGAAGCTGTGGGCTATGCCATGGAGGGCCACAGCAGAGAGGGCCACAGCAGAGAACTCAGACCAAGTGTGATCCACTGGAGAAGGAAATGGCAACCCACTCCAGTATCTTTGCCAAGAAAACCCCATGGACAGTAACAAAAGGCTACAAGATACGACGCCGGAAGATGAGCCCCTCAGGTCGGAAGGTGTCCAATATGCTACTGGGGAAGAGCAGAGGGCAAGTACAAGTAACCCCAGAAAGAGTGAAGCGGCTGGGCCAAAACCGAAAGGATGCTCAGTTGTGGATGTGTCTGATGGTGAAAGGAAAGTCCGATGCTGCAAAGAACAATACTGCATAGGAACCTAGAATGTAAGAACTATGAATCAAGGTAAGCTTGACATGGTCAAAAATGAGATGGCAAGACTGAAGATCGACATCATGGGAATCAGTGAATTAAAGTGGACAGGAATGGGTGAATTTAACTCAGAAGACCATTATATCTACTATTGTGGTTATATCTATTATTCCCCCCTACACCATCGTCTCATCCACGCATTGAGACTCCTGATCTGTGCCTGTCTCTCCGGCCCTGTGCGTGGAACAGGTAGCACTTCTGAGAAGGCTACCTTGGAGGTTCTGGACCTAAGTTTCCTGCCCAGCAGCCTAAATTTCTCCTCCAGGACCTCACGACTGCATTTCCCCACATTGTTGGGGCCGACATGCACCACGACCACTGGGCCAGCAGCAGCGCTAAGGTAATCCTACTGAGCAAACCTCCTTGACGGCTGTAAGCATCCCACTGTTAGCGTATGAAGCGTCTAGTAACCACACATACCAGGTTGCTAGTGCTGACTATTCACAGTGGATTTATTTACACAGATATATACACAGTTCATATAGCACTCTCCAACTCCATATCGCTGTACAATCCGGCAGAGTGCTCCGCAGCAAGGCATTCACAGAGTGAACACCTCTACAAGTACTTTACACACTTATATACATGTTCAGCACCAATCAGTGATCAGTGCTGACTCATGGTGACATCATTTTAGCTGATGCAACTGAGATGCAATCTTAACCTGGTGACATGATCATATGACTCCTGCTGTAAACCAGATCAGAATGATCTCCACCATTTACTTTCTTAGGCTGTCATCTTGCTTCATACCTGATAGTATGCTGACACCCACCTCCTCTCCTACACCTGACAGGCAACTGCCTGTCCAGTGTAGGACAGGGAAGGGGGTATTAGAAGCCACTGTGGAAGCTGAGCTGGCAGGATCACTAAGGTGTTACTGCTGGTGGGGGTCCCTGGTGGCTTTACACACCCTGCAACTGCTGCTGCACCTGACAGACAACCGCCTGTCAGGTGTAGAAGGTGAGGGAGGTGTTTGAAGCCATGGGGAGCCATGGGGAGCCATGGGGAGGCTGTGCCAGCAGCACTGCTGCACCTCACAGGTCGTTATTGGCCATTCCAGATTTCCTCAACTGTCATTAGCTCTCTGCAGTATGCTGTACTTGTTCATCCTTTTACCTCAGAACACTGCAGCTGACCAATCAGAGAGTGGGGGGTGCAAGTAGGCAGCTGCCTGGCAGCCTCATAGGAATCAATGGGGGGAGCAAATTTTCCCCCTTTTTACCCACTTAGGGGTCAAATTTCTAAAAATCCCTTCTTAGTGAGCACCTATGCCATGTTAGCAGCGCCTTCCCCGAATTTGGTGTCTCTAGGTCCAGCAATTTGGCCTGGGAGATTTTATAGTGAGGGGACTTTCTTTTATATGTATAGACTAGCCTGCTACCCATGCTTTGCTATGGTATTTAAGTTCCATAAATCCAGTTATAATACTGATGATGTGAAATTTGAAATGTGACATTTGTTGTAGGAATTCTAACAGAGAATATTGTAGTGTAAGAAATTAAGTGAGACATACGGACTTTTTTTCTCTACTGAAGGACCTCTCTCTAGACCACATTGGTGGTTCTGCCCTCAGGCACTAGGATCACCAGGCTGCTTGATGGGCTCACTCTGGAGCAGGCCACATAGAACTGTCCATTTAAGAAGCAGTCATCTGTTAAGTCAACTCCTGCCACCTTCCACGAAAGTGATGGCCTCTCTACTTCTGTTCCTGGATTGTTTTGCTCATATGGAGACTGTGCTGTTCTGAGCACCTCAGGGTGATCTTGCTGGTACTTGGCCTGTGCAGCTAAGTGCACTGCAGGACTACTATGTGCAAATGTCACCTCCTCCTTGTAGCATTGGGGGCAGTAAGAGGTGAGAGATGTGAGGGGGAGTTGGTGTGAGGGAGTGATGATGTGGTGGACATTTCTTCAGGTTCATGAGGGAGGCACACATCGAAATGGCTCCTAGAAATGTCCTTTACTATCTTCCCATAAACCCTGGCCCTGCTCCTACACTTGACAGACGCCGGCCTGCCTGGTGTTGGGGAAAATTGTATTTAAAGGCACTGGGGAGGCTGGGCCAGCAGCAGTGCTAAGGCAATTCTGCTGAGCAAACCTCCCTGGTGGCTGTAAGCATCCCACCTCCTCTCCTACACCTGACAGGCAGCTGCCTGTCCAGTGTAGGAGGGGGAGGGGGAGCAGTATTAGAAGCCACTGTGGAGACAGGGCTGGCAGGATCACTAAGGCGTTACTGCTGGGGCAGGCTCCCTCATGGCTTTAAGCACCCTTTTGACCCACTTAGGGGTCGAATTTCTAAGAATCCCTTCTTAGAGAGCACCTAATTTTGCTCTCCCCAAATTTGGTGTCTCTAGGTCCAGCGGTTTGGCCTGGGTGTTGATTTTACAGTGAGGGGACTTTCTTTTATATAGAGAGATGGGAAGAGACCAAAAACAACTTTTAGACCAAGATTCCTAAATGGGTCGCCGCATTAGAAGCTTTTATAAATCCTAACTTGATACAGGAAGAAACAATTTTAAGAAATGAAAATTTACTAACAAATAGAAATGAATTGAAACCAATAGAAACATTAACGTGGTGGCAAAAAATTCAAATAGAATCATGATATAGTAAAGATAAGCCGTTGGGGTTTTATGACAAAATATTAGAAGATATCGGCTGAAGATAGACAAGTTGTCCAGTCTCACATGAAAGGCATCAATTTATATTTTGTAAGGGTTTTATTTAATGGCTTTTGCTCATTTGGCATTTCATGACTACAGCTTTCTTCAACTTATTTGGCACTAGTGATTTGAAGTAAACTGTCAGATCTAGCCTAATTCCCCCCCCACACACACACACAAGGACTCATTCCAAGGAATCTATAAAGTAATTCAAATTAATCAGCAGGTTTATTTATTAATTTGATTTCTAGCCCTCCCTCCCCCACACAGCAGACTCAGGGTGGGTTACAACAATGCTTATAGAAACAATAATTCAAATATAGGTAAACAATACCATCATTAAAATATCAATTAATACCAACCATTATATGGTTGTCTGTAGCACAATTAGTAACTAAACTCAGAAGGTTCTACTATCTATGTGTGATCATAGATAGTGAAGTACTGAGGCAAGTTTGTGGACAGGAACAGAATGCTGGTGGAGCAGAGCAGGGGAGGTCTGGTGGAACATCTCCATTTTGCAGGCCCTGTGGGACTGCATTAAGTCCTTCAGGGCCCAGATCTATTTTGGGAGAATGTTACACCAGGCTGGCACCAGAGCTGAAAGGGTTCTGGCTCTGGTTGAGGCTAAGCAAATCACTTTTGGGCCAGGGATCATCAGGAGATGTTGATCCATAGAGTGGTCCTGCAGATATGTTGGTCCCAGACCTCATAGGGCTTTAAATGTTAACACTAAAACCTTGAACTTGATCCACTAATCAACTGGAAACCAGTGCAGCTGGCAGAACATGAAACGTATATGGGCTTTTAATGGTGTGCTGGTGAGAACATGTGCCGCTGCATTCTGGATCAGCTCTCCAGGTCAGTCTCAAGGGTATCTCGGCATAGATCAAATTACAGTAATCGATCCTAGAAGTGATCTTTGTGTGGATCACTGTGGCTAAGACCCAGGGTGAAAGGTAGGGAGCCAGTTACTTGGCCAGTCTAAGGTGGAAATAAGCTGACCTGACAACATTTGTGATTTGGGTCTCCATTGATAATGAGGCATCCCAAATGATGCCCAAACACTTCACCACTAGCGTTGGTGCTAGTAACACCCCATGAAGAGTTGGGAACTGGATCCCCAACCACATCATCTCATGGCTTACATACAGGACCTCCATCTTTGATGGATTTAATTTCAGTCGACTTTGCGTTAACCAACCAGCCACAGCATCCAAACCTTCCACTAAAACATCTGGGGCAGCATCCAGCTGGCTGTCCAACAACAGATGTAGCTGGGTTTCATCAGTGTAATGGAGACAACCCAGCCCAAAAATCTGTGCCAAATGGGCAAGGGGTGCATGTTGAACAACATGGGAGAGAGGATCACCTCCTGAGGAATGCTGCATACCAGGGGGTAATGTGGTGAAACCCACTCCCCAAACACCGCCCTCTGTCCCCAGCCATGGAGAAATGAGACCAGCCACTGAAAGGCTGTCCCACATATCCCCACATCAGTGAGGCAGTGGGTCATAAGGTCATAACTGACCATGTCAAATGCTGCTGTCAGATTGAGTAATAACAGCAGTGCCAACCCACCTCAGTCTTGGTGTCTACAGAGATCATACCTGAGGGTGACCAATGCCATCTCTCTCCCATAGCCAGGGCAGACACTGAACTAGAATGGGTCTAGGATACAGGAATCTTCCAGGAACACCTGGAACTGCTCCACTGCCAAACTCAACTACCTACACAGAAATGGAAGATTTGAAACTGGGTGGTAGTTGGCAGGATCAATGGGATCCAGGGATGTTTTTTTAAAGAGCAGTCTCACAACTGCCTCCTTCAAACTCCCAAGAAAGGTCCCTGAGCTCAGAGATAAGTTGATAATATCTGCCAGGAGGTCCCATATTCCATCACTGCTGGCTTTAACCAGCCATAATGGACATGGGTCCAGGAGGCAAGTAGAGGGCTTCACAACACCCAGGGTCCTGTCAACCTCATCCTGGGAGAGTTGGCTGAAGTGGTCCATTACTGGGTCTGAAGATGGCCAAGGTTCCAGATCTCGAGTACAAAAGACTAGCCAGTTCCCATTTGAAACAACAGTGCACCCCTGGGCAGTACCATGGTGAACAGAGGAGTGAAGCATGGCAGAATTGGCCCCCCCTGGCTATAACTCACTGCATGTGATAAATAATAGACAGGGTTTGAGCAGAACCTTGCCAGAAGGAGGTGGAGCTGTCACACAAATATACTGGATCATGGATCAAAATGGAACTTTGTGTGTTACAACATGAAACCATAGTCAGCTTGGGATGTAATCTACAGCAAAAAAAAAAGCTTTATTGAACGAGCAGTAATTATTATGGGCATTTCAAAGATTTCTGCTAGAATACAGGCCTACTGTACATAGACCATTTCTAAATAATGGACTAACTCACAATTGATAGACATCCCTAGACATGACTAGCATTTAATCCAAATAGAGGCAGCAAGTAGTCCCCAAGAAAAAGCCAATACTCCTGTTGGTATGATACCAAAGGGTTCATGCCACCAGCCCATATGCTGACTTCATGTACAATAGGATTCCTTGTGGAAGGACAAGGACACCTGTAAATATTGGAGGAACGGGTGTCTGCAGTGGCCAAAAGTATTTTTTTGCCAACCACATTTGTCCCATTTGTCCCATTTCTCCCATCTTGAGACTGCAGACTTGGTTAGTCTTATCCATGAAACAGTAACTTCAAGGCTTTCCCTCAGTAACACACTGTTCTGTTTCTGCCCCTGAATTCAATTCAGAAACTGAAAAGGGTGCAAAATATCTATTATTGGGAGTGTCAGGGCCTGCCATCATTGGGTCCAGACTCCCAACCCCCCCCCCATCCAGTGAGGAAATTCCACTTGGTCCCCACCCCTGCAGAACAACCAGCCCTGAGGTCAAGACATTAACTGAACCAGGAGGTAAGGAGAAGGATGGCGGCAGGGAGCCAGAGAAGGGCTGGGAGCTCAAAGGATGATGGCAGGGAGCAGAGAGTGGCTGAGGACCGAAGGACATCCCATGCTGCCCGATATCGCTGGGGAGCAGCAGGGAAAGCAACACACTGAGGGAGATGCTAAGCAAAGCCTGCAGCCAGCTGGGGAGAAATGCTGAGGAGCTCGGCCAGAAGGACCCAACCTCCCATGATAGACAATAGGGATGGGCCAGATGGGGATGCTGGATGTGGCAGGGATCTGCCAATGGTAGGGAGATTCAGATGACAGATGGGAGGGGGGCAAATGAAGAGGGGAGAGGAGGAATAAAAGGGGGACTCCAAGTACTGCAGAGAAAGAGAATAACCAGTGAGCAGGGAAGAGGAGGCTGTGGGTGCTGTAAATCCCCTCCCCTCTTTATAAGGAAGATCTGAGGCCTAAAGAGAACCTTTTTATATAAATAGATTTTTATTTTTCAATACAACAAACAAACAAAAAGGGGGGAAATTAGCTTTCAATTTCTTCAATCACATATGGTGCCTAATTTATCATAGATCTGTATAATTCACCTTATAAGATTCAAACTGTCACTTGCAAGTGTATCAAATTTACACAATAAAAATCCTTAACAAACTCTAAGTGTCTATATTGATTACTTGGAATAGTCTTCAAACCATTTATAAAATCTTGATCAAATGTTGTTTCTGGTTGTCCTTTCAAAATTAAGGTTAATTTGTCCATTTCAGCCATTTCCAACATTTTGCTTAAACTTTTTTGTCTCAAAGGTGTCTCTGGTAATCTCCAATATTTAGCATAGAGTATTCTGGCAGTTGTAGTTAAATATAATATTAGATAAGAGTCATTTTTTTCCACAATTTTCAGGCAAAATATTCAACAAAAATATTTCTGGTATAAAAGGAACAGAGGATTTTAAATCTTTTTGCATAATTTCATGAATCCAGGCCCAATACTTTTTCGCTTTATCTCATAACCACCATATATGGTAAAAGGATCCCACATTTTTTGACATTTCCAACATAAATTTGAACTGTTAGAATCAAACTTTGCTAATTTGTCAGGCATAATATACCACCTATAAAACATCTTGTATATATTTTCCTTATATGTAATTACTTTAGTAATTTTTAAGTTTTTAAAGTTTTTTTCCCAGACCTTTGACCATTGGTCTAACTCAATGTTATGACCCAAGTTTTGTGCCCATTTTATCATAACATCTTTAACAACTTCATCTGGGGTTTTATTTTCTAAAAACAGTGCATTTTTTTAATAAGTTTCTCATCAACATACATCAATATCTTATCTATTTCTAATACTTCTGCACATGATAGCAGGTTAAACAAGTATCAAGTTTTATAGAATGCATAAATCTGTAACTATTGTTCCTGACTCACTCTTGGTAGCTATGTTTCCTGTAACAAGAAATCATACAAGCTTGTTGAAAAGGAGTCTATTTAGCTTACCAGGAGTCAGGGTTTTGGACTTTATAACTCCCTGCTGTGGACAAATAACCAGATTTCTGCCATATTCTTGCTTTAAGACACTTCCTCTGCATTAAACATAGTTTTGGAAAAAGAAGATGATTAATCATACAAAGCTATTTTTCAGATTTAGCAAGCAGCTATTTTACTGTGAGTTAGATTGTTTTATTTCAAGTTTGATGAAACATCTGGGTCCCACATATCGTTCAAGAAAGTTTTGCCACAAGTTTTAATATTACCGTGTGCTTGCAACACAGGCAATTCATCTTTCTTTTGCTATTCTGATAAATTGAATTTAATCCAATCCAATGTATACTTCGTAATAAACTGAGAATTTTCTATTTCTTTCATTCTATTATTAGATGGAGTTGATTCACTATAAGCATTTGTTTATCATTCTATCACCATAAAGTATGACTGCCTCTTTTTTAACATATTTAAGTTACAAAAGATGATAGGTGAAGGGAGGAAACTTACCAGTATGTATTTTAGCTGGCTTCACTGAAGTACATAATGGTTTGTGCGTAGACATTCTATTAGAAACTACAAGATGATTAAGCCAGCTAGGAACCTTTAAATACATGCAAACTCTCCAAGTGACTTTAACTTGAAGCTTTCACAGCTGGTGTCATAAGAATCTTTAATTAAAATTTTTGGGCTTGAAGGCTGTGTTTCTTGATAAAATTTTATCTCTTTAGATGTTTCACTGTTCTTTGCTGTTGGCATCATCAGTAATCAGTCTGTTGATAAAAACAACTAATGAGTGCCTTAAGAATAGCAAGTATGACAACATCAGGATGGTGCAAATTTTCCCCAAATTGTGATCAATATTCTAATGTGCTTTGTTCATAATTAGGGATGGGCATGAACTGGCTGACAAACTAAAGTTCATTAGAAATTTTGGCTGGTTCATGGTTCATGAAGAACTGCAATGAACTTCCGCGTTTATGCACTTCATGGTGGCTCATGATGCTTTTTATGAGAAACACTGAGTGGCTGGGAGCTCCCTGTTGCTCAGCTGTTTGGTTTAAATGGCTAGTAGCTTTAGATGGGGAGCAGAAAGCAGGGGGTTAAATATCCTTGCTTTCTGCTCCTCACAAAAAACCATGGGGAGCAGAAAGCAGTGTTTAAATGGCTGGGAGCCATTTAAACTCTGCTTTTAACTCCCCGTGGATTTTCACAGGGAGCAGAAAGCAGGGTTTAAATGTCCCTACTTCTTGCTCCCTGTGAAAAGCTGCTGGGAGCAGAAAGGAGAGTTTAAATGGATGGCAAAGTGCCTTCCTGGGGGTACTTGACCCCCCACCTTTCTGCTGGCCACAGGCAGCAGAAATAAGGGCATGGAGTGCCCCCTGGGAGACACTTCATCCCTTCACTTTTGTTGGCTGGGGAAAGCTGCAGCCAGCAGAAAGGAGTAGGAGAAATACCCCCTGGGAGGCACTTCATACTCATATTTGACCCTCTGGTTTTGTCCTCACTGCTCCAAAGCAGTGGGGAGCAAAGCTAGAGGGTTAAATGGCTCCCAGCCATTTAACAAAGAAAAAAAACAAAGTGGTGCAGAGGGGATGGAATATTTTTTAATCATTATACAACCCCTACATGTTTTGTATACAGTTTAATTGGGGGAATCCTTCAGATTCTTTTTCATTCCATTCCCATACATATACTGGAGCATACAGACACTTTTTCATTCCATTCCCATACATATACTGACTTTGTTCCGGTGTATGTATGAGAATAGAATGAAAAAGAATCAGAAAGATTCCCCCAATGAAGTTTTATGCAAAACGTATAGGGGTTGTATAACTATTAAATATTCTATTCCCTCTGTAGCATTTTGTTTCTTTTTCTTTCTTTTGCCTTGGTGCGCCACCCCTTTTTTCTTCCCAGCCATTTAAACCCTCTCATTTTGCTCCCTGACATTTCAAGGGGAGAGCAGATCTGGAGGGTTAAATGGAGCTGTTTAAACCCCTGCTTTCTGCTCCCTGCCACTTTTCTGGGGACAGGTTCATGAACCTATATGAATGGTTCGGTTCACTAACTGGCACATGCAAACCACACAGCAAAAACATGGTTTGTGCCCATCCCTATTCACAATGCACACTTTGTGTCAAAAACTTAATGTGGTTGCCTCAGCAATATGATCACAAATGACAATGAACAGCATTTCAAATAGTGGCATTCTGCATGGTGGGTCACATTGCTTCTGCTGAAGCTTTCTCACGGTGTACTGCTTTGCTTAGACTATGTATACCCAAGAGTTATCATGGGCAGATTCTGCATCATTTGAAGTCAACTCCATAGAATGCATGTGCTGCTTTTGTGCCTGTACAGTTGTAGTATTAATCATCTCCAAAGCAAGGGAAAGGATTTTCAATTTTATTGAGAAAGACCCTTATACTCCTCTACTTGAACACAAGTAGAGAGGCCATCACTTTTGTGGAAAGTAGGAGTTGACTTAACAGACGACTGCTTCTTAAATGGACAGTTCTATGTGGCCTGCTCCAGAGTGAGCTCACCAAGCAGCCTGGTGATCCTAGCACCTGAGGGCAGAACCACCAATGTGGTCTAGAGAGAGGTCCTTCAGTGGGGGGGGGAGTACGTATGTCTCAGTTCATTTCTTACACTACAATCTTCCTCATTAGAATTCCTACAACAAATGTCACATTTCAAATATCACATCATCGGTATTATAACTGGATTTATGGAACTTAAATACCATAGTGAAGCACAGATTGCAGGGTAGTGTTTAATACAATAACTAGCATGCAAGTACTGTTTTAAATTAATAAGCATCATATTTAGTTTTATTGCTAAAATAAGCATGTAAATGATATTCAATCAAAAATGGTTCTCACTACAGATCTGTCACACCTATGTTTATTTAATACCTGCTCTGAGAAAACTTAATAATTTTTTTAAAAAAACCACTTGGATTTATGCCATCTGGGCCTGGTGATTTGTCAGTTTTTAATTTGTTCATCAGTCATAGGACATCATCTCTGGTCTCCTCAACCTGACTCACCTCTCCCAAAATTAGCAGTTCTGGACTGCACAAGCACCTCCCATCTTTGGCAGTGAAGACAGAAGCAAAAAATGCATTCAGTTTCTCTGTCGTTTCCCTGTCATCCTTTAGTAAATCTCAGTCCTGTGTTTTCATGGTTAGTTTCTTTGGTTTCTTGGCATATGTTCTGTTGCATACATGTAGATCAGGGTGGCATGTATCTATACTCAGGATGTGTATAAAGAACTGAAGGTATCATCAAAATGAATCTTTAGTTCTATTCTGAATTTTTGTAAAACAATTTTTCACGACTTATAAGTATCTGAAGCTTTCTGAGACTCTTTAATGTTACAGAATAAGCTTTCAAGAAGGATCTTGGCATATCATTTCACTATTAATACCACTAAGATAAATAACATGCAATCCCAACCTGACAGCCAGAGAGATGACTTCTTCACTCATCCATTCACAAAGCCTTGAGATAGACATGCTAAATGATTTATAAGGCTTTCCTAGATAAAACACCCACTGAATATTTGTTCATTTCCCTAGCAATATCAGTGATGCCTTTGGAGAATTAGTGACAGAAAGCTTGTGGGACTGTGGGGAATTTTTTCCTTCTTTCTGAAGTGACACTGACTGAATAAGGGACAACAGAGCCTAGAGCCTTTCTTCTTTGTGTAAGCCTGCATGCATTTCAGTCCATACAGACTCTGTTTATGCTTTCAGTGATGATATTTTTGAAATTAAAATTTGCTTCCCTTTTATATACATTGTAAATGTTTTATGTACTTTACATGTTCAGAAATTATTCCTTTTGTTTGTAGCTACAAACTTTCTTTCCCCCTTCACTCCCCTCACTTACCTTCATCTGTTCCTTCAGAAATGATTACAATTAGCCATGTCATACTTGAAACATTCTTTATGCTGGTGACATATCCCTAATTTCTTTTGGCTCAAAACTCTGAAATCCTGAAAATAGCAGAGGAAACAAAGTTCTCAAGAATGTTGGCATTTTTCCATTTCTTTTGCATATGTTTTGTTTTCTCCTAATTAGCTCTCCTCACATTTTCTCATATTTTGTTTTATATATGAGAAGCAGAACATTTATAATATAAATGAGGACTTGCTGGAGGTTTGACATTTATCTTACTCATTCATCATTCATTATTTATGTCTATCTTCTCTGACATCGCTATTTCTCCCTCATACTGTTTCTTCAGGCTTGGATTGTACTCCATAAATTTCTAGGAATAATAATGCATAGCCTCTCTCATTTTGTGATAGTACATATGATGTCATTTGTTTTGATTTTTCCTGCCCATTTTTCAAGGCATCTCCAATTTGTCAGTATTTTTGTGTTCCCTTATTCATTGCCCCAACCTCATTACACATCGTTGTATGGTTGTCCAGGTATTTGGGTGTTTTTATTTGTTCCTGATCTTTACATACATATGCATATGCTTTGGTTTCCTCAACTTCTGCTGCCAGGGTTTGCTCAACTTCTGCTGGCAGGGATTCTATTTTTTTGCAGTGATGTACATAACAGTGCGCACTGTAATGTTCTGCCACGACTGTTAGGCAGCTGTTGGAGAGGGGAGTGAGCTGGACTATATTGTAATGGTTACTGCAATGTGACAGCCAAGGAAAGGCTGAGCTCTACGTAGTGCATAGGTGCACATGTACTTGCCAAGAGCCTCTAGCAGCCTTATAATATTATTGGCTCATGCTCATAGAAGCCTGTACACATAGGAGTTGTGTTAACTGAGCTGCTGGTCACCATCTGACATTAGAAGATGATGCATGTGCATGCCTGCCATTCCATGCTCCTTGTAAAAAAAAACATCACCCACAATAGCAGCCAAATAGTACTGTACAAATCTCCAGTCACTCTTATATATTTAGGTTGTATTTATTTTTATTGAAAATATTCTGAAGCTGCCTTTTCACCCAACTTAGGGTCCCCTGTTGTTGAACAACAAAAGTATTAAAAACAAGCTTAACCACATATGCACACACATTAACAATTAAAATAAAACACAGACACATGAATGGGAAGGAGGGCCAATGGGAATTCATGAGAGAACTCCAGACAAAAGAGAAGTCTTCATTTACCAAGGGAAGACAGCAATAAAAAGGAACAGATGAATCTCCCTAGAGAGTGATTACAAAGTTTTTGTGCCACAACTGAGATGACCTTTTATCAGGTTACCACCCATCTAGTCTCACATGCAGGGCCTCCAAACATGACAGTACTATTCAGGTGTGTTCATATGGGAGTAGGTAGCCCTTAAGCGCCAAGCTATATCTGATGGACTACATTTAAAACACTTTGCCATTTCAGACTGCATCGCTTTTTCCTGCCGTTTTTGCCTGTGTGGGCTATCTCCGGCTTTTTTTTTTTTTTTTAAACACATTTGCTTTAGAGCCCGCTCGGGTGAAAAACGGCGAGAAAAAGTGCATCGAAACCGGGAGAGGAAACTGAAGACTACTTAGAAGCGGTTTACAGGTAAAATGCTTCAGCCCCATTTCCTAAACGGGACAGAAGTGTTTATATTCCGGAAGGGAACCGGTTCTCAAACGGTTCTGTCTGAAACGACAGACCAGAAACCGTTCGGGAACCGTTCCTCTTTCGAAATATATCGTCTGTCTGAAATTCCCTTTTGTGTGTGAAATTACAAATATATTCCAGTAGGGAACCGGTTCTAAAATGGTTCTGTCTGAAATGACAGACCGTTTTCCTAATGCAGTAAAATCAGAGAAGGGAGGTGAATAGTTCTCTGCTCTAGAATGTTGAGCTTGAGTGAAAGGCTGCTCCTTTTCTCTAAGTGGCCAGTGCCAGCTGAGGGAAATATAACATCAGATGTTTGCTGAGGGGAGAGTGAGTTCATTTTGAATTCAGCAGCAGTTACTTTCCAGTAAAGAAAAAGTTCAGCTAAAGGAGTGGATATCTGAAGAGTCTAAAGAGTCTGAAAGACAGATTCACCTTTTAAATAAAGGGAGAGACTCCTGATTTTAGCTGTGTTCAACATAACTTGAGGAAGAATTAGCTGTGTTCAACATAGCCTAGGGAAGAATTCCATCTAAGAACTCAGTCTAGTGTCAGCTAAAGCTGAAGTATGTTTTCACACAGATATCAAGAATTGGGCTTTGAGAGTTTGGTAAAGAGTGACTGGGTAGCAGGCTGATGTTCCCATTCAGGCCAAAAGGAATAGGATTATATTTTCAGGGAAGAAATATAAATCCTGTCCCATTATAAAGGGAATTGGTACTGAGGCAGTCCCTGGTCTGTTGTGAAAGGAAATGGTTATATATTCAGGGAAAAGAAAATATATTGAGATTTCAGAAAAGGGGAAAGAATTTGATACATTTAGGGTGATTTCTCACGAGAGCTGCCTTGCAGCACAGCGCTGTTTGCCTCGACACAAACGTGTCAATTTCACACCCAAAGCTCCGGGGCTGCCTTTTGACTCGGGGCTTCGCCCGATTTCCTCCGCAGTTTCGTGATCCTGGTTTTTGAGGATCATGAAACTGCGGAGGAAATCGGGCGAAGCCCCGAGTCAAATGCAGCCCCGGAGCTTCGGGTGTGAAATTGACACGTTTGTGTCGAGGCAAACGGCGCTGTGCTGTGCG
This sequence comes from Gekko japonicus, assembly GCF_001447785.1. Taxonomy (NCBI): domain Eukaryota; kingdom Metazoa; phylum Chordata; class Lepidosauria; order Squamata; family Gekkonidae; genus Gekko; species Gekko japonicus. The sequence goes on from NW_015175373.1 coordinate 896,716, forward strand.
GCAGCTCTCGTGAGAAATCACCCTTAAAGAGTGACTTTTCCAGAAAACCTAAACAGCTAATAGGAAACTATATGCAGAAACATTGTAACAGAAACTTAAGTACTCAGTCAACTATCTCTCACTGATAAGAACCAAGAATTTGAAAAATAAGCTGCTACAACACCATCTTGTCTGTGAACTGAAAATGATGCTGTTTTACCAACATTTACCTCAGCCTTTCCAGTTCCTGACTACCCATACCATCCCTGCCTATTAAATAAAATCTTTATTATTGTTCACTGTACACAGACTCCAGGGCCATTTCAAAGGTTCTAAACAGAGGGCTTCTGTTTTCTCTTTACAAGTTCCTGGATTAGTCAAAACCCTAGTTAGATTCAGTCACAGAGTGGGACATACAGATTTATAAAACCTCAAAGATTATCATGCTACGGGGGCTAGTTCAGTACCTGAAGAAAACTAAGAATTTTGGTGGGGAAAAATCTGCCTCAGAGTGGGGGGAGTATCAGGGGGTCTGTCATGCTATATATGGCTTTAAAAGTCAATACCAGCCCCTTGAATTAGGCCTGAAAGTAAACTGAGATCTAGTAAAGGTAGAAAAAGACTGGAGTGATATGGTCCCTATAACGCACTCCATTCAGAATTCTGGCCACAAAATTCTGGAGAAATATTCAGTTCCCAGCCATCCTTTTATTTTAGTACTAGCCTGGTACCCATACTTCACTATGGTATTTAATTTCCATATATCCAGTTATAATACCGACGATATGAAATTTGAAATGTGACATTTGTAGTAGGAATTCTAATGGAGAAGATTGCAGTGTAAGAAATGAACGGAGACAAATGTACTCCCCCCCCTCTACTGAAGGGCCTCTCTCTAGACCACATTGGTGGTTCTGCCCTCAGGTGCTACGATCACCAGGCTGCTTGGTGAGCTTACTCTGGAGCAGGCCACATAGAACTATCCATTTATGAAGCAGTCGTCTGTTAAGTCAACTCCTACTTTCCACAAAAGGGATGGCCTCTCTACTTGTGTTCAAGGATTGTTTTGCTCATATGGAGACTGTACTGTTCTGAACACCTCAGGGTGATCCTGCCAGTACTTGGCCTGTGCAGCTCAGTGCAGTGCTGGAGTACTATGTGCAAATGTCTTTGCTGCATTCCTAACTTGTCTCCTCCTTGTAGCATTGGTTATCTGGCTTGACGTTTGCCAGGAGCCTTCTTGAGGGCAGTAAGAGGTGAGGGGTGTGAGGGGGAGTTGGTGTGATGGAGTGGTGATGTGTTAGACATTTCTTCAGGTTCATGAGGCAGGCACACATCGAAATAGCTACTAGAAATGTCCTTTACTATCTCTCCATAAACATTCATGCCCTGGCCCTGCTCCTACACCTGACAGACACCGGCCTGTCTGGTGTTGGGGGGGGGATTGTATTTAAAGGCATCGGGGAGGCTGGGCCAGCAGCAGTGCTAAGTCAATCCTGCTGAGCAAACCTCCCCAGTGGCTGTAAGCATCCCCCTCCTCTCCTACACCTGACAGGCAGCAGCCTGTCCAGTGTAGGAGGGGGAGGGGGAGCAGTATTAGAAGCCACTGTGGAGACAGGGCTGGCAGGATCACTAAGGCATTACTGCTGGGGCAGGCTTCCTCATGGTTTTAAGCACCCTGCAACCACTGCTGCACCTGACAGACAACCGCCTATTAGGTGTAGCAGGTGGGGCAGTGTGTTGGAAGCCATCCCACCTCCTCTCCTATACCTGACAGGTAGCTGCCTGTCCAGTGAAGGAGGGGGAGGGGGAGTCTTAGAACTCACTGTGGAGGTGGGGCTCCACCTGACAGACAACCTCCTGTTAGGTGTAGGAGGTGGGGGGAGTGGGTTGGAAGCCATCAGAGTGGCTGGGCCAGCAACTTTGCTTCATCTCACAGGTGGTTCTTGGCCACTCCTGATTTCCTCAACTGTCATTAGCTCTCTGTAGTCCCCTGTAACTGTTGGTTGTTGTTTTTTACCTCAGAACACTGAGCTCTGCAGCTCACCAATCAGAGAGTGGGGGGTGCAGAGAGGCAGCTGCCTGGTAGCTACATAGGAATCAATGGGGGAGCACATTTCCCTCATTTTGACCCTCTTAGGTGCCAAATTTCTAAAAATCCATTCGTAGCAAGCACCAACACCACGGTAGGAGCGCTCTCCCCAAATTTGGTGTCTCTAGGGAGTTCAGCAGTTTGGCCTGGGTGTTTATTTTATGATGAGGGGACTTTCTTTTATCTATATAGATTACCACATAAAAATATTGACATGAATAAGCTTGCTACCTATCCAACTAAGATCATGCCATCCAGCCCCATCATTCCTTGGCAAATAGATGGGGAAGTCTTGAAAGCAGTGATAGACTTCACGTTCCTGGGATCCAAGGTGACTGCAGCCATGACATTAAGATATGCCTGCTCCTTGGGATGAAAGCTATGGCAAACCTAGACAGCATAATAAAGAGACATCACCCTGCCAACAAAAGTCTGCATGGTCAAAACAATGGTATTCCCAATAGTAATGTATGGCTACAAGAGTTGGACCATAAGGAAGGCCAAGCGCCAAAGAATAGATGCTTTCGAATTATGGTGCTTGAGAAGACTCTTGAGAGTCCCTTGGACTGCAAGGAGATCAAATCAGTCAATCCTAAAAGAAATCAACCCTGACTGTTCCCTGGAAGGCCAGATACTGAAGCTGAAGCTCAAATCCTTTGGCCACAAATGAGAAGGGAGCACTCGCTGGAGAAGATGCTGATGCTGGGAAAGATTGAAGGTAACATAAAAAGGGAATGGCAAATGATGAGATGGTTAGACATTGTTATCAATGCAACAAACATGAAATTGAGCAAACTCCGGAGGATGGCGGAAGACAGAGGGCCTGGTGTGATAAGGTCCATGGGGTTGCAAAGTGTTGCTCGACTGTGCAACTGAACAACAACACATAAATTATTTAGTTAATTGATTTTCTTACCCCAGATGTGCTTAAATTAATCTCTTTGCTTGATATTGGAACAACTGCAGTCACCATTAATCCCTGTGTAAAGTCAAGCCATGTTGCTCAATATTCTAAATGGCAAAGACTCTCCTCCCGAGCTTCTGCACAGTAAACCCACAAGAAAAATCAAAGATTACCTGGTTAGGGTTGCCATTCTCCAGTTGGGGATGTGGGATTGTTTGGTTTTGTGGGCTCTTGCCTGCCACTGGCCAGTGGGAGGAAATTACCCCCCAAAAGCAATGTTGACATGACATGCCTACATCAGCCGGAAGTGACGTGGGCATGCCGGGGGTGACACTCTGGTTTTGGGGCAAAACTCTGTGGTTTAAGGGCAATTTTACCATAGAGTTTTGCCTGAAAACCAGAGCGTCGCCCTCAACATGCCTACATCACTTCTGGGTGATGTAGTCATGTTGGGGGCAATGCTTCCAGCTCCTGGAACATCCCACCCACCCAAAGCATCTCTAACAGACCTGGCAACCCTATGCCTGATGGTGATGGAAAATTCCATCAAGTCACAGCTGACTTATGGTGATCTGAGTATATTTTCAAGTTAAGAGACATTCAGAAGTAGTTTGCCATTGCCTACCTCTGTGTAGCAACCTGGACTTCCTTAGTGATCTTCCATCCAAGTATTAACCAGGGCTGACTCTGCTTAGTTTCCAAGATCTGATGAGGTTGGGCGAGCCTGGGCTACCCAGGTCAAAGTAAGCATTGCATAGGGACAGAATAAAGCTTTAAACAGGACACAGAGGATAAGGGAACAAATGTGGAACGAAGTCAGCTGAGGAAGGAAGTATTGGCCAGTACTCAGTACCCCCATTCAACTATAGTATATCTTGATGGGTTCATTTTAACACACATTTTCACCACTTGTCAAGCATTGATCTTGACTGTCCAATATCAATATCAAGCATATAGTGTTTGTAATGTATAATGGGAAGTATTTGTACTGTCCTTCCTATACAAATTTTCATTGATAATGATTTTTACCATGCATAGTTGATATCATGTATCTGATATACTTACTAATAAGGTTTCGGTGTATCTGATATACTTACTAATAAGGTTTCGGATATTCTTTGTTATGTGATCTAAGAGAAAATAAGACTATTAAAAGAATTTTCAAGAGAGGAGGTGTTTGCCTAGGATGGACATGTATGTACTTGACAAAGTCTAATAGCTCCTTTCAGCAATGAGCAAACATCCTAAAAAGCACAGTGAGTCTATTTTGGGGTCTACCATGTTATCCAGACAGTTATTGAAATCCTCTACAAAGGTAATTGAAACTTATAGTAAATGATCTTGCTTCCCCATTTATACTGCTATGACAATAAAAAGGTTAAAATTAACTTATATTACCTTGAACGTTACCAATGGGCTCATTAATGCAATTTGCCTGAGAGATCTAAATTTCCATTTCTATAATGGGACTAATATGGTGGTGCTAATGATTCCCAACATCCTTTAGGACCTGTGTGGAAGTTCTAGAAATGAAGCCAAGAAAAAAAATTCTATATTCAATTTGAGTGAAGTATCTATCTTCTGAATCCCAGGCCTCTCTACACCTTCTTCTGCCCATCCATTGAAATAAATAGTTAAGTGAGTGACTGTTTGTTAATAGCTGTTATCTCCAGTTGTTTATTATAGCTGTCTCAAGGTAAAATTTCTTAAAGGTGTTTTCTTCTGTAAATAGTATTTCTGTAACCTGTAATCTGAACATTGCAGATTTTTACAAAAGGATCACTATCTTTTATTCTACAAATTGCAGTATTATGTTTTGTTAATAATGCTTTGCTTTAATTTTTATGGACTCCATTTTCTCTAGTATGCCTATTTAATAACCCATGACCAGGCTGTGAATGGCAAGGCTGTCTCTACCACAATTTTCCCTTCTCCAGTACAATGTACAAAACCAAGCCAGGCCTGCATATTAAATACGTAGAATAAAGAGTAGCAAGCTTAGCAGGTCATACCCCTGGGTAGAGCATTGTACAAGCTGTTGTAGGCTTAAACAAGAGTGGTACTTTATTTCATCTCTGCTTTACATATTCCTTGAAAGCTGCCAGAAGATTTAAGTCCTGCAATTCTGAAATCTTTGATTTTCATATAAATGTTTCGTCTGATTTAAGAATGGGAACTATTTAATTCAAATGAGTATAGCACATCTTGCAACTAGGTAGAGCATGAATGTACAAGACAGGGCAAAATCAAATAGAGCCTTGTAATACCATTATCTGTGCTTTTAATGCTCTTTTTTGTTCTGCAAGCTAAGCTCCTATGGTATGTAGACTATGTATGACTTTTTAAAAAGATGTTAAATGCCACATTATTATTATTCACAGCACTAAAGTGTCTCCTTGTTATTAATGTCCTAGAGACATGAATTAAAGAAGAACTATATATAAAGAAAATCATTTCTTAGCTGGCATTACACTCTGACTTCAAGCATATTAACATGGCCATTAAATAAGAAGACAAGTCCTTAAGTGTCGTATATAGGCAACTGATTTTCTGCACTGGAAACAGAAATGGTGCTGGGTGAACAGAGTATTGAAATCCAGCATCAACTACATGCTGCCAAGAAATGGAGAAGAACAGATTTATTCCTTTGCCAAGAGGAAGCTGATCAGTGTTGTCCTCCAGTCTGAAGTGTCCTGAATATTTTTAGAAATAGTCATTGTCATAAACCTGGCTAGGTCTATTAACACAAATAATTTACCTCCAAAACCTTTCCCTGAATGTCAATGGAGCAAATGAAAATCCTGACCCCCATCTGCTCCATGCAGGGGAATCTGACTTCTAGCATTTGATCAATGTTACAGGATTTTAACCCTTCCTGCCTTTGCTGACAGGAAGACTCCTATCCAATTTAGGGAACTCACCCCCAAGTGAAAAGGTGAACCCCAACCTCCCAGTCAACCAAGGGTGTATGCTCCACACATCTCAATACCCAGATAATATTTTACAAGAGCTATCCGTCTTGCCTTTACCGGCATGTAGAGCAAATTATGATTTCTTTGTAGAAACACATCTCTGCCCTCTCTGTCCTCTGGGTGCATTTTATGGCTCCCTTCCCTTGCTATCAGTGGTCCTTTCCACATTTGCCTGCCACTCCAGATTTTCTCAGTGTTCGAGTTGAGGCAATTTAACTCCATGGCAAAACAGTATCCAAATAACCCAGGACAACAACAGGCTGAAACCGGGCTGACCACTGGAGGCAATGTAATGCAGAATGGGGGGAAAACCCAGAATTAAAAAAAGGGCTGAACCCGATTTTAGTGCAGAATGAGGGGGGGGGGGGACCCTGGATTAAAAAGAAGGTTGAATTCGATTTTAGTGCAAAATTGCTTGGAGGACACTGCGGTGGACATGGATTAAAAGGAGAGTGCAGAAAGGGCCAGTGTCTCAGGAACTCCCTGGCAAGTTTCAAGGAACCTTATATCTCTGAATCACAACAGTAATCATTCAGTGGGGGAGGGAAGATGAAATTATATAGTCCAATCTCATCAAGTCTCGGAAGCTAAGCAGGATTGGTACTTGAAAGGGAGACCACCAAGAAAGGCTTGGTAAAGGAAGGCACTGGCAAACCACCTTTGGTTCTCTCTTGCCTTGAAGGTGCCTTGCTGGGGTTGCCATAAGTTGGCTGCAACTTGATGGCACTTTACACACACAATCATTCAGCGACAGCCTTTAAATGCATGTAATGGCATTTTTTTTTTTGTGAGGGACATGTCCCAACACCCTGAGAGTCAGATCTAAGAAACAATTGCCTTTTTTCCTGATGAGAGAAGGGAGTTGGCGGAGAGAAAGGGAGGGCAGAGGGAGAACAGAAGTCTAGGGGGGGGAGAGAAGCAAAGCATGCCTTTGAGAGCTAGAGGGACACCAGTGGGCTTGTGGAAGGTGAAATACAGGATTTGTACTCCTGCTGTGAGACAGAAGCTCCAGAAGTGACTTGATATATTGAATGAGTCACAGCCAAACTAGACAAATTCTTCCATATTGAAGGACTCTTCCCCAGAATCTGGAGTGGCTTTTTTGCAGCCCAAATGACACCCAAACTGTTGAAAACCTAGTCCTTCCTGTCTATTAAAGACCCATCAAGTTTCAAGTGAATTGGATCAAGTGATCCAGTTCTACAGACCCCTGAACAAGGTGTCCTAGCCATAATGCCTTTTCTCCATTGTTTCCTATGGGGGGAAAATCCATGCTTTCTTCAAGGCAAAGAAGTCAATAACCAAATGCACAAGAGCAACTGTTGGCCAAAAGCCCCGCAATGCCAACCCAACCAACAAGCCCAACAGAACCAATGTTAAGCTAGAAAATCCAAGCCATACAGCTTGGAAAGCCAGTACCAAGACAGCCAGTCAGACCTGACAAGAAACTAGTGTGTGCATACACAAACGCACCATTTCCCCAAGGAAGGCCTCAGAAAGAGAGAGTAACCCATCCCTGTAAAGAAACAGAACTGCAATACAGCATACACAAGCTTCATTTTATGCACTTTTGTAGGTTCTGATTGCCTTTTCCCTTAAAATCTCTTGTTCCAATGATATGCTTTTTTCTTTTCTTTATGAGAGTGGTAAAGAACACCTTAGGCACCATACTCATTTATTTTCTTCACAGATTTGTACTGGAGGTTCTGAGCCCCACCAAAATCCTCCCATGTCACATAGCAACTAGGGTTCAGTTGAGGGTTTTTTATTTTTGTTTAGGGGAATGTGGATTTTATATAGTGCCAATTAAATGGGATAATTTCACTGCTGCTTCTTTCTGCTTCTGAGTTCTAAGTTTTAAATGCTGGGAAGAGTATTTTTCTTTTACGCCCCCAAAACAGACTAAGGGGAAGCAGGAGCAAGCATGTTCTCACTTTGCTAATTCTCAAAATCCAGGGCTGGGTAGTTGACAAATGGCAAGTTCACATTCAGGAAGGCCAGTTGCTCACTCCTCCAGGAAAGCAGACACGAGGGGAAACAGAGCTGCTTTCACTATCCTCCTCTTCTTCTGGAGGCAGTGTGCCCCTCTCGGCCTGCAAATGCCACAGGTGCTGAGAGACCTCCTGTCTCAGTGAATACCCAGGCCAGCTATTTGGGCAAGGCTGCCCCTGATTATAAGGGTCACACATGGTTGCCAACATGTAGAGTTTCTGCTGGTAAGAGGTTCCAGGAGGAAAATGATGTCTCTTGCAGCCACAATACTAGTGCAAACACTGCAGGAGCAATGTCAGCATATCCTGCACCTGGATCCAGAAAGGTGGCTATCGTCCTTAAGGTAGGAATGCAGCTGCAACACATGTCAGTGTGAACTAACCCTGTGTGAAATGTTACCTGCACCTGCTCCTACCCCTGAGTTCGGAATGGTCTGTGGTGTGTGCCCCATACCAAGGCGAGGATATAAATCCTTACAGCTAGCTGGAATGCAACACAAGGGCTGCGGTCACACGGAGCATTAGCCACACTACAGAGACAGAAGATAGGTGGATTTTCCGGGCGCGATCACACCGCCACATCTGGGAAGCATAGAGCTCCCATGGCTCACCCGAGGCTTCCCGCCGAAGATCCGGGGCAAAAAACTAGTACCTCCAAGGTACTAGTTTCCGGAAACCGCGAGGCAAGGGCGGGCGTCTGATCGCGTTTCCGGTGGCATCCGGTGCCTGCTCATGTCCCCTCGCAAACAGGTCATTTTTTTTTCCCGAATTCTCCACGAATTCTCTGCAGATATCACTGAGTATGCTTTCTTATTGACATTTTATGGGCAGAAATAAGTAGTCAGACAAACTTCTTTTGTAGCGTATGCTTCTATGAATCTTTATAATGTATTTTTACAATCAGGAATGTCAGAGAGAGTGGTACAGGTAGGGGAATTTTGAGCATTACCATTTTTTTAAGGACCGCAGCTGCCTGTCATCAGAGCAGTACAAAAATAGCTGTGATAGCTAAACAATCATTGGAAGCTTCTTATGGGTCATATATCATGTCAAGTAAATGATGAGATGAATCCAAAGGATGCTAAAAGAAGGGCAAATGAAACATCTTCATGGGCCTGATATCATTTAAATGGTGATTTCCATCCTCAGCTGCTGCAAGGACATCAGATTGACTTGTGGGCATTACACTTAGAGCAGTCAAAGGTAGCACGTTGTTCCCAGACATAAGATTTCACAATGCTGTCTCTGAGGCATTCCTCCTGTAATACAACAAAGCCTTGACTGGCTGATAAAGGTGGATTTGGGGAAAGCAGGGCAGGTCAGCCACAGAACAGTCCTATCTTGTATTACTAGAGTTTTAGGCAGTAGTATACAGAAGGGATTATTAGTGAATGCAGTAAAAGTCCTCTGCATTTTCTGCTTACTGGATTAATCCTATTTAATGCATGCTGTCAGACAACATTATTATAATTTGTTTACATAAATTGAAGGCTTTATTTCATGTTTGTGTAACCTTGCAGAGGATGTAATGTTTGCCTGGAACTCTGCCCTTCAGTTTATATAATCAGATGCAGCACAAATCTATTCTTTGGGTCATTTTCCAGTTGTGTATTCAAGGACATCATAGAAAATGTGTAACCACCAAATATGGAGATTTGGGGGTCTGTACCCAATATAACACATGAAACTGATTGCTAGAGACTGCCTAGGATATCTTTAAAAACATTCCACAAGTTTAAGTCTGTATTTCAAGTTAGGCCCCGGTCACACGGGCCAGATATTGCAGGGGGGAGGCGTGGCTGCTTGCCCCGGAGCGAACTACCATGCAGCTGCCAGATCAAACATCCCACTGACATCCCGTGGTTTAGGGGGAGGTGCCGATCATACGTCAATCCTGCGGCATGGCAAAGAAGCGGCGCAGTGGGAGTTGTGTGGTTTTTTTAAACCGAAGTGTGCACATGCGCCGTTGGGTGCTTGTGCACATTTCATGAAGACTTGGGGGGGGAACCTTTTCGCGACGGGACATGGGTGGGCACTGGATCCCACGAGCTACCACCGGAAACGTGATCAGACGCCCGCCCTTGCCCCACAGTTTTCGGAAACTAGTACCTCGGAGGTACTAGTTTTTTACGGCTCACCTTCGGCGGGAAGCCTCAAGTTCGCCATGGGAGCTCTACGCTTCCCAGATGTTGTGGTTTGATCGCGCCCGGAAAATCCCCCTATCTTCCGTCTCTGTAGCGTGGCTAATGCTCCGTGTGACCGCAGCCTTAGATTATTTGGAGAATTTGAAAATGGCGTTATTTTGATTAGTAAATAAAAACACTGAAATTAGTACCTTTAGGTGCATATGAACTATCTCTAGAAACACATATAAAAATGATTAGGATGTAACATGAGACAGACTGCACTTGTACTCTCATGTTGCTATTGCAGCCCTTTAAAAAAAAGATATAATTTAACCAAGTGTACAATTTGTCAGCAAAGTAAATGGGGGGAATGGAATCAGCTTTCCCCTCCCCAAAATGACTAATCACCCAAAGTGCTTCATTGTCAGAGTATTTCATGACTGTTATGGTCTCCCCCCTCCCCTTTATATAGCATTGATGGCTCCCAATTTCATGCTATCTCATTCCCCAAATCTGGTACCTGTGATTCTGACAGAAGAAAAGATGCTTTTGAACTTCTTAGCATACTAACTTCGAAGCCATAAACATCAAATAAAAACATGGGCATTTGCATAGTGAAATAAAAAAATGCTCAAGGTAGTTTTTAGAATTTCTTCCTGTTACTTCAGCACATCACCAAGAACTAACAACACAGGCCAGATTAATAAAATTTTTGAATAATGATGAAAGGTAATTCCCTACCCCCAAGGGTGGAATTTCTCCTTACTTTCACAAGCCACTGCTCAAGGGCAGTGCAGTAGCCCTGAATTGTTGTTCAGTTGCACAGTCGAGTCGAACTCTTTGCGACCCCATGGACCAGATCCCACCAGGCCTTCCTGTCTTCCGCTGTCCTCTGAAGTTTGCTCAATGAGTAGCTCATGATTTGAACCACAGTCAGCTCCAGGTCTTGTTTTTACTGACTGGATAGAGCTTCTCCATCTTTGACTGCAAATTATATAGTCAATCTGATTTCGGTGTTGCCCATCTGGTGATGTCCATGTGTAGAGTCGCCTCTTAAGTTGTTGGAAAAGGGTGTTAGCTATGACCAGTGTGTTCTCTTGACAAAACTCTGTTAACCTTTGCCATGAATACAATTCTATTTTTAAAACTCCAATAGGAAACTCTGATGTTACACTCATAATTCCTGCAGAATTGAATTTACACTCATTTTTAAACACCTGTTTGATTGTACCAATCTGGTTTCCCACGTGGATGAATGTATGCTGGTGTTTGAGAGGCATATATATTCCTGTTTGATATCTTCATGTTAGATGTTCACTGGAGGAAACATTGTGTAATTTTGGTGTTTCCTTTCACAAAGTAATTCATGAAACTCCCCCAAGTCAGTGATCAGAATGGAACTTGTGAAAAAAATCACCACAGATTGAGTTGTGATGGAAAGCATTACTTCTGCAATAATTTCAATTCCATAATAATGTTCAGCAAGAAAGATTTGAGTCTTAATAATGAGAAGGAACTGATGCAGGCTGAGTGTGTTCTTTTTGATTAGAATTTAGTCAGTCTGATGGAGGGAGTGTAACATAAAAGGAAAGTTGCATACACTCACGTTGAAGCATAATCTAGTTTTGTGAGAAGAGATGTGAATCCAATCATTCCTGCAGGGAAGTGAGAAACTATCTGTAGGTTTAAAAATTAAGAAGGCCATAAGTATCTAGTGTAATGATGCAAAAAGCAAACCAGGAAAGCTGCATCTACTTTCATTTATCAATTCACGTATATGAAGACAGCCTCTAAAACTAGTTCAGTGCTTCCTTGACACAATTTACAACTTGAAACCTGAGTGGCAATAATTTCTATGTGGCCTTCAGTTATAAGGAATACACCAGTTATCAGGTTTACAAATTTGCTTCTCTTAAGTAACTTGTCACAAAAGATTAATGAAGTTTCTTCCCATTTGTAGAGTGCTTGGGTGCCTGGTTTACCAGTATTCTGAAAGCTGAGGGAACAGTGCACTCCACTGAGATTTTAGATTTCCTTTTTATGTTTCATTTCCCTTCCTTTTCAATTTTACTTTCTAACTGTCTGAGTTAATTCTCATTACTTCTCTTTGTCTCTTCTGGTTAAAGCCTCAATTTTATATCTGTCTTTTATCTACAAGCCGCTAGAGCACTATTTAACAACAGGGTTAGGAGAATAGCTTAAATACAGCACTGCTGGGGAGGGGGGAAGCTGGAAGCTGATTGCGGCCCCAACTCTTAGAAGTGGGCAGAGGGAGAAGTCAGCAAAGCATATATCCTCCCACAGCAGCATCGAATAAAACAGTCATACACAACATTTGGATGTGTGGAATAAAATGGTCACAACTTTATTGGTTACAGCTGTTAGAAGCATTGGAACAGCATGGGTCCTTGGATCCGCAGCATCAGCTGGCCTGGTGCCAGCTGATGTACCCATCCTTCTCAGCCAGCCAGCTAGGGTGGGAGAACCATTGGATGGCATGCTGCCGGAGTCCACATGGATGATCACCCCTAAGTGGTCTCCCCTGCCATTTGAGTGTGAGGGTGAACACTGGTAGTCCCAGAGCTGCCCTGCTTCCCTAAAGCCCTCATACCAAGACCCCTTAAGGGCATTCCCACATCTGGGAAAGTAGCACGTAGGCCGATTTCCTAAAATGGATCCAGCTCCATGCTGATACCACCACAACAGCCAGGCAGCCTCCCCCTGCCTGGCTCCTGCCAACACTCCTACAGCTGTACACAAGCCAATAGGGAATAGAGAATCTCATGTAGCCAGATGTCCATGTCCCACAGAGACAGATGCATGCCATCAGGCCTGAACAGGGCCTCCAACCAATGATTAATGTCCAGATGGTCTATCGAGAGAACCCCCATGTTCTCCATAGTCCTTCCCAGCCTGCCAGTCACCTTTCACCTCGCAACGTTCATCTTTCCCGGGCAGATGGACCCTTGCTAATGAAGTGACACACACACTCACACATCCACCCAGCCTGGGAAGAAGGAGGCATCTTCATTGTGGTCAGCCAAGGAGTGATAAAAACAACAAGTCGTCCACCATTGAGGAATTACAAGCTAACATGTAACCCTGAAAGGATCTGGTTTGGATCTGAAGACACTATTTCCTGTTTACAGCTTGGGACCAAGCTAAAGCTATTTACAAGTCAAAGGTTGCCTGGCACTCCAACCTCACACCTGGACAAGATGCCCTCCTAGAGACAAAGGCTTAGATTTCAATATTGCCCCCTCCTTCTAGGTAGACACGTCACCTCCTGGTAACCAATAAGGTCAGGTAATGGGACGGACTACAGGTGGGAGGATGGTACAGATGCCAGCCCCCTAACAAAGGCTATAAAGTGCAAGGTTCAACAGTTTGAACCCTGCTAGCCATCTTCTACCTCAACTCTGCAACTTAAGCTCTACTATAGGTAATTCTCACGTGCTTTCTTGGACTGCAGCCAGGAAGCCCACATGTGTTCGCTGGTTCCAACTGTGTGCAATAGGATTTCCTCTAGTTAGAACTTCTCTATTCCTGTATTCTTCCGTGTGAAGGTCGAGCTCTGGATCAGATAAGTATATGCCGTTTCCCTTCCTCATTCCCATCCATTTAGTATAAAAGTAATTGTTTTCCATTTTGACTGTATCTAAAGGAACTTGTATGTATGAGTGAGTGATTCTGTTTTTGTGTGCTTATGAATTAAATACCATTCAGTAAAGAGAACAACTGATTTTACTACAGCAATCTTGTCACGTTGTCTCTTTGGGTGGAATCCTCGGGTGAAGTCTGAACTCTGTATACACAGACCAAGAGCCCCTTACTCATTTAGTCTTGCCCCTGCTGTAGATAAAGCAGATCAGGCTAACAATGGTCAACCCATAGCATCTTCAACTGTACCTCCACCTGATGAGGCAAAAAGCCTGACCAAAGTATGGCTGTGGTTGGGCACTCTACGCATAGTGAGGTCCATAGATCAAACCATAGTGTTCTCAACTGTACCACCACCTCAATGCCCACACGGTTCCCTATGTCTGGTGACCAGCATTGCTTCCAAAACTGCACTGCTACCCTAGAACTGCACCAGGCTTATTTAACAATCAGCAGCCATGTCATGCACGGGCTGGTACCAGAACTGCACACCTATAACCAGAGACGACAGGGATTGAACCAGTGGTCTTCAAGATGCCACATGGCTGCTAAAACCCCTCCACTCATGTGCTTGTTTGTTTATGTTTGTGCATTGTTTAATATTTTAAACAGAATAAATCTGCACCGAAGATACTAACTGAGCCGATTGAGAGGGGGTGGAACATGTATGCTATAACCAGCTGTGCAACTTGCCCCCACCCATCATCTGGCGACCCCAATTTCAAATTGCTGCAGGCCTCCTGAGAGGGCAAACAAGGAGGGGAAGGGGGGATCCCCTCCTGGTCACACAACCAAGCACCAGAGGTCCTGCCAGCACAGACTCCCAGAGCCCCCCCAGTTGCTCAGCCTTGTGTCTGGCCCGCAGTCAGAGTGACAGATGCCCGTCACAGGGTGAACCCAACACTGCAAATCGTAGGGGGAGGGTGTTTGCCTCCCAGCATCTTCACTGATTCCTGAGGCCTCCCACCTCAAGATACTCCCCAACCCACTGTCAGGAAGCCCCCCCCTCTCAAGGCAGGGAAAGGATGGAGAGGGCAGCTGATCTGCTGCCACTGTGCAGTGAGCCCCATGCTCATGAATCACAACAGTCCTAGCCTCTGGCTGTGCCATTCTTTGTCCTCTCCCACTCAGCCCAGCCGTGTGGGAGAAGACATTGGGCCAAACCCCTAACTCACCTCAGAGCCCAAACCGCTTGGGAGGCCAGACAAAGAATGGAAGCCAGGGAGCATAGCAGGCCCCTTCCCCTGGAAGACCCCTCTCCCAGACCCAACTAGGACCTTGCTATAGGGTCCTACCACTCCTGTAACCTGGCCCCCTCTCAGCCACCTCTGCGGCTGGCCCCCACCCTTTCCGAGGCAGAACAACCCATGGCTGCTTCCGACTGACTCTCCCCCCATTACCTGACACTGCAAAAGGAGGGCCGCATGTAAGTCTGGCCCTCTCCGCTTTAAGGAATTGTACCTAAGATATAGATTGCATGATGTGGTCTGTATTCAGATGCCTTTAGCCCCATGGTTTGTGGGGGCAAATGTGGCACACCTGCATGGCTGTTTCATTTCATTAGTCAGCTGCTTCCCACCAGTCTATGCAGTGGTGTTGTAAAGTTACCCCTTAAATTAGGAGCACAGGTAGTAGGCATGATGGTGTGCCTTTACTCTATCCAACTTACATAAATCATAATGGCATGACTATGACTGTGAACACCTGCATCTTCAAGCCGTAAGGAAGTGTCTCTTAAGTGCTTAGAATGAGGTGCACTAAAATCTTAAAACAGTTCGACTATTCAGAACAGGATTTTCTACTGGGTTCTGCTGTCTTCTTGATCTCTACAGCATGATCACAGGCAAGCTTACTATTTTTTAAATTCCCACACTGCTTCAGGTGTATTACTTAACTATGAAAATAGGAAAAGATATTGTAAGACATGTGCTTGGGTGTGCTCCAAACTACCAGGTTTGTGTAGCCATTGAGTACCTGTCCATAGCTTTCTTTATCTTTAGGATTATTTGCTTTCTGGACATTTGGATTCCTGCCTTGATAACTATACCTTTGTCTGAAATCTGCTATCCCTCTGCTTCTGGTCTCTTGTCTCATTTTATTGGTAAACATTGCACCGGGGCATTTGGAAATATATATATATATGGGCATTCTAATATGGAATAGAATTAATGCCAGGTTTTTTTGGGGGGGGGGGTTTGAGGATGATCACACTAGCTTATTGAGTTCCATCTGTGCTGCCTTTCTTCTCTCCTCTTCTTGCAGGCATTTAGCCTAGGCAAGACTAGAGGCATGAACTGAAAGGAGATATGGCTCCTGGGACTTAGCACTTAGGCTCTGGGTCCAGAGATAGGCAGTTTAGTGAACCCGGACCAGTCAGCATTTGTGTGTGTGTGGGTGTGTGTGTGTTTGTTTATGTGTTTCTGCAATTTGTAACATTTTTCCTTTTCTATGCGCAGCTTTGGGTACCTCCAGGCCAGTCAAATAAAGAAACACAGTGATGTTGTTTTTTAAGCCCCCGGAGATTTTTTATTGATTTCTTAAACACTACAAAAACTAGAGCAGAAAAAAGGGAAAGGGAAAGCTACATATAAGGGAGAAAGTAAAGAACCCACTACTAACTAAAAACCCAAGAGAGGAGATCTCCAACTAGCTTTTTATACTTCATTCAGACTTTTCATCTTTGTACTTCTTATGAACGGTGTCAATCTTTTAACCCTTTTAACCATCCCCAGTTACATTTAATTGCCCAATAACAGTGCCCCCCATAATCCCCTAAAACCAAAGTTCTCAAAGGCACAATTCAGAGTCCTTCAGCCTTTACTTCTTCGTCTCTCTCTTCCGCAGTTTGTAGGAACTTTTCGGGGCTGATGCCCCCTGCTCAGACAAAGAGTCCTCACCAGACAAACCAGTTTCCAGCTCTCCACTGGACTTATCGTCCTCTTCTTTTTTCTCGTCCTCTGGCCTTCCCAGCTGCTCCTTTAGAAACTCTTGAGCTTTAAGAACAGAGTCAATCTTGACCTTCTTCTCCTTGATCTTGAATATTACTCCTTCTGGAAACAGCCATTTATATCCAATTGAGTTTGTTTGGAGGAAAAACACAAGTTCTTTGTATTTCTTTCTGCGTTGTCTTACTTCAAATGGAATATCCTTTAGCGCTCTGACAGCATTCTCCCCCACCTTCAGGGGTGTCGCAGCAACTGCTTTCAGGATAGCATCCCTGACGT
>NW_015175373.1:914305-926282 GCF_001447785.1 Gekko japonicus
CCGATCCCTCTTCATCATTTCAAATGCATGATCTCCTGTGCTTGACCCGGCTAGCTTCGCTTGTACCATCAGGTCTCTCGGCTGGACGGACCACTGGAGCAAGGGGGAGCCTTGATTCTCTGGCATTCGGCCAGAGAAGATGCTACCCCCTCAAAGCTCCTTGGCCAGGTGCCCTTCCTCGGGCTCCTGGGGGGGGGTTATGAGCCTGCTCACCCCCTCCGTCCGCCAGAGCACGGAGACACCCCCAGGAGGTCCGGGAGGTGAGTCCGTGAGCGTGCCGCCATCAACTGTGTGTGTGGGGGGGTGTTTGTTTATGTGTTTCTGCAATTTGTAACTTTTTTCCTTTTCTATGTGCAGCTTTGGGTACCTCCAGGCCAGTCAAATAAAGAAACACAGTGTGCTTGATATACTTGTGTCTGCTTTAATGTTCGAATTAGGCCTCACTTTTACCTGACCAGGGCAGGGAACTACCTGCCTCCAGACCCAATGAATTGCCTCCAAGGAATTCAAGAAAAGGAGAAAAAAACGCCCCCCGCATAGCGATGTTTTCAGAATCTCCCCAGTCTTTATGGTAAATGTTATAGAGACTAAGGGAGGCAGCCTAGCACATATCCTGGAAGTGACATTGCATCAGCACCAAACTCTGCATTTGCCAAGGCAGTGTTGGGAACCCTAGTGCTAATTATGAAATCCATAAACTGATCTTTGAGTTCACTCCATCCAAAGAGCTTGGGAGTAGCAGTGACTGAGCGACGCCTCTCTCATAACTTTCCAGCTCTTTTGCCCTCCGCAGAGGAGGATGGAGACAACGCTGATGACGTGATGACACACGTTGTGATGGTGGCAGGGGTGGAGTTGGCTCAATATAAAGGCCAGGCATCCATTGATGGTGGCATCCATTGCACTAGTACATAGTTAATAGTTACTAGACTGAGCTACCATTCCGAGGCAGCAGTGCAAGACTGTGTAAGCATGAACCAGTCCACGAAAGCAACCCATGTTTGGTTTGGAAGGGAGTCTGGAGGAATAGAATACAGTTGAATCAAGACCTGAGGGAAGCACCTGAATTTAATTATTTCTCCTAGTTTAACTCTCATCTCTTCTAATCCCCTCGCCTTTCCAGCACTATTGTTGTTGTTCAGTCGCACAGTCGAGCCCGACTCTTCGCGACCCCATGGACCAGATCCCGCCAGGCCGTCCTGTCTTCCGCTGTCCTCTGAAGTTTGCTCAATTTCAAGTTTGTTGCATCTATGACACTGTCTAACCATCTCATTCTTTGCTGTCCCCGTCTTCTTTGACCTTCAATCTTTCCCAGCATCAGGGTCTTCTCCAGTGAGTGCTCCCTTCTAATTTGGTGTCCAAAGTATTTGAGCTTCAGTTTCATTATCTGGCCTTCCAGGGAACAGTCAGGGTTGATTTCTTTTAGGATTGACTATTTGATCTTCTTGCAATCGAAGGGACTCTCAAGAGTCTTCTCCAGCACCATAGTTCAAAAGAATCTATCCTTTGGCGCTCGGCCTTCCTTATAGTCCAACTCTCACAGCCATACATGACTACTGGGAATACCATTGCTTTGACCATGCGGACTTTTGTTGGCAGGGTGATGTCTCTACTTTTTATCATGCTGTTTAGGTTCGCCATCGCTTTCCTCCCAAGGAGCAGGCGTCTTTTAATTTCATGGCTGCAGTCACAGTCTGCGGTGATCTGGGATCCCAGGAACGTGAAGTCTGTCACTACTTCCACGACTTCCCCTTCTATTTGCCAAGGAGTGATGGGGCCGGATGCCATGATCTTAGTTTTTTTGATGTTGAGCTTCAAGCCCACTTTTGCGCTCTCCTCTTTTACTCTGAGCAAGAGGCTCTTTAGATCCTTTTCACTTTCAGCCATTAGAGTGGTATCATCTGCATATCTGAGGTTGTTGATCTTTTCCCCAGCAATCTTAATTCCCGCTTGTGATTCATCCAGGCCAGCATTTCGCATGATGTACTCTGCATATATATTAAATAAGCAAGGTGACAGTATACATCCTTGTCGTACTCCTTTTCCTATGCTGAACCAATCAGTTGTTCCGTATCCGGTTCTAACTGTCGCTTCTTGGCCCTTATACAGGTTTCTCAAGAGACATGTGAGGTGGTCTGGTACTCCCATCTCTTTAAGGACCTGCCATAGTTTGTTGTGATCCACACAGTCAAAGGCTTTAGCATAGTCAATGAAGCAGAAGTAGATATTTTTCTGGTACTCTCTTGCTTTCTCCATAATCCAGCGAATGTTGGCAATATGATCTCTCGTTCCTCTACCTCTTCGAAACCCAGCTTGTACTTCTGGTAGTTCTCTATCCACGTACTGTTGAAGCCTAGCTTGTAGGATCTTGAGCATGACCTTGCTAGCGTGTGATATGAGTGCAATTGTGCGATAGTTTGAACATTCCTTGGCGTTGCCCTTCTTTGGGATTGGAATGTATACTGATCTTTTCCAATCCTGTGGCCACTGTTGCGTTTTCCAAATTTGCTGGCAAATGGAGTGCAGCACTTTAACAGCATCATCTTCTAAGACTTTGAATAGCTCAGCTGGAATACCATCACCTCCACTAGCTTTGTTGTTAGCAATGCTTTCTAAGGCCCATTTAACTTCACATTCCAGGATGTCTGGCTCAAGGTCAGTGATTATACCGTCGTGTTTGTCAAGGACATTGAGGTCTTTCTTGTATAGTTCTTCTGTGTATTCTTGCCATCTTTTCCTAATCTCTTCTGCTTCTGTTAGGTCCCTACCGTTTTTGTCCTTTATCATGGCCAGCTTTGCATGGAACGCTCCCTTGATTTCTCCAATTTTCTTGAAGAGATCTCTAGTCCTTCCCATTCTATTGTTTTCTTCTATTACTTTGCACTGTTCATTCAGGAAGGCCTCCTTATCTCTCCTTGCTGTTCTCTGGAAATCTGCGTTCAGTTGGGTAAATCTTTCCTTTTCGCCTTTGCCTTTCGCTTTCCTTCTTTCCTCTGCTATTTGTAAAGCCTCATCAGAAAGCCATTTTGCTTTCTTGCATTTCTTTTTCTTTGGTATGGTGGTGATTGCTGCCTCCTGTACGATGTCACGAACCTCTGTCCATAGTTCTTCAGGCACTCTATCTATCAAATCCAGACCCTTGAATCTATTCTTCACCTCTACTGTATATTCATCAGGGATGCGATCTAGGTCAAACCTGAATGGCCTCGTGGTTTTCCCGATTTTCTTCAGTTTAAGTCTGAATTTTGCAATGAGTAGCTCATGATCTGAGCCACAGTCAGCTCCAGGTCTTGTTTTTACTGACTGGATAGAGCTTCTCCATCTTTGACTGCAAATTATATAGTCAATCTGATTTCGGTGTTGCCCATCTGGTGATGTCCATGTGTAGAGTCGCCTCTTAGGTTGTTGGAAAAGGGTGTTCGCTATGACCAGTGTGTTCTCTTAACAAAACTCTGTTAACCTTTGCCCTGCTTCATTTTGCTTTCCAAGGCCAAACTTGTCTGTTATTCTGGTTACCTTTTGACTGCCTACTTTAGCATTCCAGTCCCCTATGATGATGAGGACATCATTTTTTGGTGTTAGTTCTATGAAGTGTTGTAGGTCTTCATAGAACTGGTGCACTCCAGCATTACTTCAGGATATAAAGTGAAGGAAGGTGGTTGGGTGGAGGCAGTGGGATGGGGGGAGGAGGAGTAATAGTAAGCTGCCAAGGGGACAATGGGCATATGATAAAGGCCATGATTTTTATGCACACAGTCCTTATTTCATGTTGTACTGGGAGATAAAGATCCAAGCAGAAGGCTAGGTTTCTCAGCACAGGGGGGAAGGCTAGATTGGTGGTATGGTGGAGTAGGTGTTTTTACATGCAAAGGCCTTGCTTTCTTCAACTGAAAAATAGTACATATAGAAAATGATGTTTTTTAGGAAGGAGTACTGTGTGGGAATGATGTGGGCTGGCACGGCTCGGAGATCTGCACGCTGACCCTTGATGTGCTGGGGGCCAGTGGGGTGCACCTGGAGCACTACTACATGCAGCTCCTGTGCACCCCCTCCCACAGGCAGCTGCTCACTGGCAGGTACCAGGTAGGAGGCAGTGGGAAGGAAGGATGGCAGAATTGGGTGGGAGGAAGAGTCCCTCCCAGGGTCATCTGTCCCTTCCTACCAAGGTCCCAAAGAAACTTGGTCCCCCAGGACTCTTCCTCCTCACCCCCCCAGGCTCCTGAGAATTAATGTGAAGTAAGCCTGCTATACCATGTGATTGCATTTTCCAAATGACATGGCTTGATTTTATATATAGAGAGGGGGGGGAGAGAGAGAGACATATTGATTTGCAGCTTTGCTGTGTTCTCAGATATCTTTTTCTTTCCTGTTGAATATCTGAGAGTGGGTGTCCTTGGGCCACTCACAGTCAGCCTAACGCACATCACAAGACTGTTGTGAGGATAACATGGGGGTGAGGAGAGCTATCTAAGCTGCTTTGGTTCCCCATTGAGAAAGGCTGGGTGAAAAAAGAAGCTGGGAGGCTTGAAAGTTTGCTCCCTTCTTTGTGATACTTTGTTTGGTTCTCTACCATTGAAATGTTTTACACGCAATTAGTTTAGGTAGCTACAGTCTTTGTTAATGTAGTGAGGGAAACATCATTTGAGGGAGATCTAGACTTGAGTGTTAGAGACTTGATTCAAATCCTTTCTACTAACTATCTGTCTTATTTCTGAGGGAAACATCGTGCAGGGTGGTTTTTTCCAACATCAGAGTTACTGAAATTCTATAGGCTTATCTAAACGGTGTAGAGTTATTCCTTTGGCAGTTGGCCCCACACTCTCATTGGTCAGATGTTAATCCTGTTTGGCCCTTGCTTGCTTTCTGTTTCATCTTATATAGGACCTCTCTTCTTCTCTCTCTTACACGGGCTTGGAGCTGTAGCAAGTTAACCTTTTTGAAGTTAATCTATTCACAATAAATTAAATGTACCTACATGAAAGGTCATGTAATATGTGCTTCTATTTTTGTAAAATTTCTTACTCTTGTTACCATTGGAGTCAGATCATCCATGTAATTTGTTTGAACAGCATTTTCCCCTTAACCAGGAAACATGGAGGATCAGGAATACTGTGTAAAGCTACTGTGCTTCCAATGGGTCCAGAATCTTTCAGAAGCATAGATTTAATGTTTAAAAAGGACTTATTAGCAGATCCCTGTGGTAAGAAAATTTAGAAATATGGAAGGTTTGGGTTTAAAATGAACCAAATAGTTCATAAAATCCATGTACCTGTTCCTGTCATTGCTAGCAACACAGCAGACAGCCTTGACCTGTTTGAATCAAACCCCATGATTCTTTGCAAGCCCTTTTGTCCCAGGAGGATCTCTTTCTTGGTCACACACGCAAAGATGTAACACATTCCATTCCCAGCCACAGGTGTGAGACCCCCAATTTCCTAGGCAATAAAATGTGTGGCCATTTGGGAAGTTGGCAGACTTCAATCCATAAGACTAACTTCCTGAGATACAGAGGGTTCACACACACCCCGCTTTCATCTCTCTGATAACTTCAAAGGATAGTTTATTTCACATGATTGGGAAACACCAGGAGTAAACAATGACACTGTATTGATCCTGTGGAATGTGAACTTTTGTTGTGTGAGACCAAGGAAACAAATTTCCTGTAAAACAATTTCAACTTCTAAATGTTAATTTACAACTGTAATCTGATTATTGAGGGACCCCTTTGATCTTTGGTATAAATACTGGTCAGATCCAACAGACTTTCGTTGACTCTTGAAGGATCAGGAGAGTAAAACAATAAAAACATAGCATCAATTAAATATAACAATAAATAAATAATGTTTCTTAACAAGATGGTCTTTAGTAAGATGGCGTCTCTGATCTTCAGTCAGTCCAATTGGGGTGCCACTCTCCAGTAGGTATTAATGTCGCGCAGGGTAGGCCGTACATCACAGGGTGATCCAAATCCCGTTGGAATTTCCACCGTTGTTGGTGGTGGTAGCGGCGGCCCCTACATAAAAGCCTGGTGGAAGAGCTCCGTCTTGCAGGCCCTGCGGAACTGCACAAGGTCCCGCAGGGCCCTGATCTCATCCGGGAGCTCATTTCACCAGGTAGGGGCCGCCACTGAGAAGGATCTCGCCCTGGTCCATGCAAGTTTTACCTCCCGGGGGCCCGGAACCACCAACCGGCTCTGGGTCCCCGACTGAAGTGCTCTTGGGGGTATATGCGGGGAAAGGCGGTCCCTCAGGTAGGTCGGACCCTGGCCATATAGGGCTTTAAAGGTAAGTACCAGCACTTTGAAGCGGATCCGGTACGCTATTGGCAGCCAGTGCAGCGCCTTCAGCACAGGTCTGATATGGCTTACACCTCTGCCTTTGGTAAGGAGGCGACACGCAGGAGACACGAACTGAGGGGAGAGTGTGGGTGACACGAGTAAACACGCTTTCACAGACACAACAAGCCAAACACATTTTTCATACAACAATCCCCTTGTTTTTTGATCTTTACAAATTTTCCATTGTTCTTCTCAGTGTTGCTGTGGTAAGGATGGCTGAATTAAGCAGATATTTGGAGATCCCAAAACTTATTGCTGAGAACTAAAGAAGCAGTCTTAAAAGATTTCATATATTCCTTGAAGCAAACAGAGCTGCTTGAATCCTACAGGAAGAAAAACCACCAGAGAGAGGCAAGGAATTGGATTCTTGGGCCCTGTTCATACGAGCCATTTGGGCTGGGAGAAGGATGGATCTGGGCCAGAGCAAAAGGGTGCGATCCCACAGCAACATCTGGGGAACGTCGTGCTACCGTCTCTGATCCGTCCCATCCCACCCATACAGCGCACCAAAAAACAACCACCTACCTGGGTGGTTCTTTCGATTGGGCCACAGCAAGTGCGGCCATGGGATCCCCGGTGCGTTCTTGCGGCGGTGCATCCCCAGCACCTGGCCAAACTGCGCATGTGTGAACATGTGCAGTTCGCCAAGCTCCCCTTTCCAACATCGCATTCTCCCCGGCATCTGATCATGCTGGGAGCGATGGCGCCGCGGCACGGGGGATCCGTGAGATCCTGCCGCGGTGTCTCAACTGTGATGCGGCTCAGATTAGCTGCAGTTTGACCGTCCTTTTCCCTGCTGTGTGGCAGGGACCTTGGATAATCTGATGCATCTTTAGTCTTCTGGGTTGTCCTTTGCTTGTGAATGTCACTGCTGGGAAACCACAAGATCTATGAATATTTATGAGGGAAATACTTTTCAAAACAGTGTATATTGCTTGCTGCTTAGTTCATGTAATTAGGCTTTGAAGGACTGTTTTGTAAATGATCTGCTTAAAGGATCTGATGTGGTGGAGAGGGTGTGCTATGTTTCTTATACTTGCTTCTAAAGGTTTTGAGTTACAGTTTGGTGTAGTGGTTAGGAGCATGGACTCTAATCTGGGAGAACTGGATTTGATTCCCCATTCCTCTACTTGCAGCTACTGGTGTGACCTTGGGTCAATCACAAGTTCTTTCAGAGCTACTGGTGCTCTCAAGAACAGTCCTCGAAAGAGCTCTCTCAGCCCCATCTACCTCACAGGGTGTCTGTTTTTAAATGGTAAGCCAATCTGCATGAACAAGATGGGGGGGGCATTCAGATCAGAGTCCTTTTAAAATTTCCTTTTGCACTGTCAGGGGTGTGGCCTAATATGCTAATGAGTTTCTGTTGTTGGGTGTGGCCTATTAATCTAATGAGTTCCTGTTGCGCTTTTTCTACAAAAAAAGCCCTAGTAATTAAGAACCTAGTTTAACATATAAGAAACTTGTGATGAGAGAGGCCAAGTGTGCTTTTATATCTCTATTTTGAGACTATGTTTCTTTGGATGCCAGTTTGTGTTGATCTGACACTATTGTGTTACTGTTTACCAGCCAAGCATATTTCTTTATAAATAGGAAAAACCTGCATTTATGTTGATGGCACTCGGTGTTTCAGAGCATCTGTTGTAAGTTGCTCTCAGTTGAAGAGCTCAATTACAGGTGAACTATTAGTACTCATTTAAGGCATTTATCACCTCATAGAAATTATGGACCAAAGGTTTGAATTTGAACATAGGTTTCAGTTTATTGCATTGTTTTAAAATTACAGTTTGGTGATGATACTTAAATAAAAAATAACTCAAAATTATTGCTTGCTTGTTCTTTGTATAACAGAACATCCAATTTCATCCAGCACTTTATTTTTAATAACCTATATTGACTTTTGTTTGTGTCCCTGAACACAGCAACATGACTAAAGTATACTATTTGTTTTTAATACCATAGAAGCCAGAGTTACATTAAGTGTTTTAAAAGTCTGCTAACATGAGTACCTTCCTTACATGACATATACAAATAATTGTGTGTGACAATGTGGAGGCAAACTTGAATTGTCAACCTTTTTAGCATCCCCACAAGGAAGAAATGAAAACATTAAGTATTCCTATTAAAAATGATCCTTTTGTAATTTGTTTTTATATGGCTTAGACTGTGCATCAAATCCTGCTTTCCATTTTTGCATCCCGCTTTTCAAAGGAACTATTGTATTTTAAATACTGTTATTATTTTCTCCCATTGGAATAGACCTTAAATACATCTTCCTTTCCTGAGATCAATAAGAAAACTAGAGAGAATTGTTTGAAGTATTATGGAAGAAAAGAATACATAAAGGTATTTGCCTGACCTAATTTAAAAAGGAATCCCATAAGTTTTTCAAGGACTGGATAGGATTTTAAGAAAGCAAACCACTCCTGTAGGCACATTCACCCCCATCTGTTACCCAAACTTATTGCACACACACACACACACACACACACACACATATATATATATATGTTTGTTTGTTTAATTTGTATCCCACCATCCCTGCCAAGGCAGGCTCAGGGTGGCTTACAGGATATATGTTAAAACAGCAAAATATGTTAAAACACAAGATTTAAATAAAACCACAACATATAAATAAAAACACATCTTAAGGTGCTAGTACAATCATAAATGATGGCAGCATTCTCTCGACATCCGAGTGGTCAACTAACACCATTGTCTGGGTTTTTGCCAGGCTGTTGATTATTAAGATGGTGTTGATATTGGGACCAAGGCCTCGGAGGGGGCGGCTCCCTAATCGAAGGCCTGGTGGAAGAGCTCCATTTTACAGGCCCTGTGGAATTATAAAAGGTCCTGCAGGGCCCTGATGTTGTCCGGGAGCTCATTCCACCCAGTTCAGGGCCACCACAGAAAAGGCCCTGGCCTTTGTCACAGCTAGCCTGGCTTCTTTAGAGCCTGGAAGGGCCAGACGGTTTTGGGACCCCAATCTTAGCGCTTTCTGGGGAACATGTGGGGAGAGGCAGCCCCTTAGGTTTGTAGGTCCCTGACCATATAGGGCTTTAAACGTAAGAACCAGCACCTTGAACAAAATTCGGTATACTATAGGCAGCCAGTGCAGTGCTTTTAGTGCAGGCTGGATGTGCTCTCGCATAGGGAGACACAACAACAGCCTGGCCCCTGCATTCTGCACCAGCTGCAGCTTCCAGAATGGGGACAAGGGCAGCTTCAAGTAGAGAGCATTTCAATAGTCCAATCTCAAGGTGACCATTGCATGGATCATTGTTGCCAGGTCATTGTGTTCAAGGAAGGGAACCAACTGCCTAATCAGCTGCAGATGATAAAAGGCTGACTTCACAGTGGCTGCTATCTGGGCCTCCATCATAAAGGAGGCACCCAGGAGCACTACCAAACTCCTCACCTCCGGTTCTGGCACCAATGGTGCCCCATCGAAGGTTGGGAGTGGGATACCTAGCCTTGGCCTGCTCTGACTCAGGCACAGGACCTCTGTCTTCATCAGATTCAATTTCAGTCGACTCAGTCTAAGCCAACCAGCCACTGCTTTCAACACCAGATCCAGATCTCCTGGATTAGAGTCTGACTGGCCACCCAACAACAGATAGAGCTGGGTGTCATCCACATATTGGTGACAACCCCGTCTGTGACTCTGGGCAATCTGGGCAAGGGGGCGCATGTAGATGTTAAATAACATTGGGGAGAGCACTGCTCCTTGAGGCACTCCACAAATCAGCAGGTGCCTTCCGGATAACTGTTCCCCAACTGCCACCCTTTGTCCGTGACCCTGAAGGAACAAGGAGAGCCACTGCAAGGCAAACCTCTGAATCCCAGTGCTGGCCTAAAGTGTTAAGCCTAAAGTGCATAGATGTACTGACTTGAAGGAAAAAAAGACAAACAAAGGAAACAAGATAAAATAAAGGGGAAGTGGTTATATTTGCACTATTCAATCTGAACCGTAAATTTAAACTGTGTCTGAAGAAGAAAATGAATTTGGGCCACATTCCCAATATACATTTAAAGATATGAGGTTCAGTCCCATGACCCGTTATCAGAAGGAACTGATGGTTGCTGATCTTTCTGACTTCCCCTCCTGAAGAAGTCTTTTCTGACCCTGGGAAAATTTATTTCCAGGGTGGGACACATGCACAGAAATAGCTACATGTGTAAGGATACAGTGTAGAGGGAGAAGCAGGCAAACTGGATGCCACCTACCACTTTCTTGAGTGGAGTTTGGTGAGGAAAGAGGAAAAAGGGATCTATTTCACCCCCTTCCCACTCCCTATAGCAGCTTCATGATCCATGTGGCTATTGGAACATGCAAGTCCCCACAACCTAACCCATGACCTATACATATGGCATGAAACTAGTATATCAAGAAAAACAGATGTGACCAAAGTCATAGAAGGCCTCATTTCACCAATACATTTAAGGTTCCTCAAACCTGCCTTGGACATTTGCACCCCAACAATGTTAGAGTAATAGCATGACTTGTAATTAGTGCAT
This sequence comes from Gekko japonicus, assembly GCF_001447785.1. Classification (NCBI taxonomy): domain Eukaryota; kingdom Metazoa; phylum Chordata; class Lepidosauria; order Squamata; family Gekkonidae; genus Gekko; species Gekko japonicus. The sequence continues at coordinate 925,158 of NW_015175373.1, forward strand.
TAATAGAATATTCCATTCCTAGTTCTAATGATCTGACACAGTAATAGCATGCAAGAATGATTACATATGAATGACTGACAAATGGACATTAATGAATTATTGAACAAAAGCATATAAAGACATAGATTTAGGGAACAATTAGTGGTGCTTAGGTAAATGAAAGAGGTTTCTCAGCTAGGACTTTTTTTAAAAAAACAACTTAATATGAGCCTGAGAATTTGAGAAGAAGCAGACTTCTGCATAGTTTTACAGTACAATCCTAAACAGAATTACTCGTTTAAATCAACTGACATTAATTGGAAGAAACAGATGTGCCTTTCTGTTGGATCCCCAAGCATCGAGAATAAATCCACGTTTTCCACAGGAAAGGGGGGGGGTAGCAACTGTACAGAAGAACCAGCTACACAGAACTCCATGGCAGCTTGCTGACATACTGCCCCCTCAAAAATACACTTTAACCACCGTCTCCCGGGCTGGGCGGGAGAACTCCCGGTTTGGGCGGGAGACCTCCCGGTTTGGCCGGGAACTTCATGTGGAACTCACGAAGTAGATAAGGGGCCCGAATATCCCCTTCTTCCACCCATTCGCGGTGCTGGGGTCCGAAGTCCACCCATTCAATGAGATACCAGAGCTTACCACGCTTAAGTTTGGAATCAAGCACATCAGCGATTTCAAAATGTTCATCCCCTTCAAGTATAATAGGAGGAGGGGGAGTGACCGAAGGCCTCCATGGAGAGGAGCCAGGATCCTTTTTCAACAGGCTCATGTGAAAAACAGAATGCAAAGCACGTAGGTTTTTAGGCAATTCAACATCAACAGCAACATTGTTAATTATCTTACGGACCCTGAAAGGTCCAATAAACTTCCAACCCAGTTTCTTACTAGGGCGTAGCATTTTGATGTTCTTCGTAGACACATAGACAAGGTCCCCAGGTTTTAAATCCAATCCCACCACCCGACCCTTATCCGCCTGGGCCTTATAGGCTGCTTTAGCAGCGTCAAGAGTTTGACATAACAAAGGCCAGGCATCTTGCAACGATTTACACCAGGAACCAGCATCCCCCCCCCAGGCGCAACATTGTCCCCCAAAAAGGGAAGAGGGGGGCTATCATAGCCCGAGACAGC
>NW_015175373.1:930529-946624 GCF_001447785.1 Gekko japonicus
CCCCCCCGTCGCGGCCAAATCCAACTTGATGGTGTTAAGGCGATCTTCAGCATTCTCAGCTTCCTGAGCCCATGCCATCACGTTTCCAAGAAAAGCAAAATTTATTTCAAAGCATTGGAAAGACACTCAAACACGTTCTTTGTTAGAACTGACTACAAACAGTTAGGGCAAGCATAATAAAGGGATTTGAAACAGATACAGAACCAATGGGTCACTTTCCCGCTGGCGGGTGAAAGGAAACGGTTGCGCGCTCATTCCCTGAGAACCAGGCTATCTCCAGACATAACACAGGTGCAGTTCTCAGGCTCTAAAAGCAACAAGCTGGCAATGAAGCGAACTCCCCCAGTACGTCCTCCAGTTGTTTGGCTTAGGCATTACAGCAGAGTAAAATAATAGCACACAGGAAAGGGGGGGGTAGCAACTGTACAGAAGAACCAGCTACACAGAACTCCATGGCAGCTTGCTGACACTTTCATTCCACATAATCTTTGGGTGTATCACAGTGAGCCTGTACAAGTACAAACCTGAGCAGGGAGGGGGTGTGCATCCCCCCCCATTCGGGTCTATTAGACTTTAAAAAAAGGGGGGGATTTCTGAAAAATCCCAGATCCCAATGCCAGCAAAGTATTCAGATCTGGGATTCTTTTGGAAATCCCAATTTTTCCCCAAGTCCAATACACCTAAGATGAGGGGGAAACCCCCCTGCAAAAACAACAACCCAGGACAGGCAAAACTGCAAAACACAGCTGAGCGGCTGGAGCACATTGCTTCTGCCTCCCAGCTGTTTCCCCTGATTTCTTCAGAAGGCCCTTTAAACCAGCCTGGTTTAAATGGACTACAGGAGAAAGCAGGGAAAAACAGCAGAGACACCTGGAGCAGTCTCTCCATATCTCAGGTGTTTTCTCATTTTTTTTCTGCAGTCCCTTTAAACTGGGCTGTTTTAAAGGGACTGCAGAAGAAGCAGGGGGAAACAGTTGAGAGGCGGGGAACAGTCTAACCACCCCTCAGCTGTTTCCCCCAATGTTTTCTGCAGTTTAACGGGACTGTGGAAAGAATTGGGAAAAACTGCTGAGACATAGGGAGACTGTTCCCGGTGTCTCAGCTGTTTTTCCCTGATCTTCCTGGTTCCTGAAAACATCCGAGTATTTTTTTTTGTTTTCTTGAAAAATCCTGGATACGTTTGGGGTGTCAAAATATACCTGAAAAATACTGATAAGGTATTTTTTGGGTATATTTAGGCTCTGGAAGATCCAAATACACACCGCTAGACCTGAGTGTAGGTGGCAAAGAAAAATTGGGAAAAGGTCTTAATAACATCAAGATCCTTACATGCACACAGTACTGTGAAGTATGTACACAGAAGGGGATCATACAAAAAAGAAAAGATAAGGTAGCATTCTCAGGTAGCCAAGTTCTTCATGAAATCCTTTTTGGAGTTTTATGCTCACAATGCTCCAGAATACAATCAGTTCAAAAATGAGATGCTTATAAGGATTTTCTTTTACATGGCAAATAAAAGGTAATGCAAATATATTAAATGCTGTTAAGGACATGGCAGCAATTGGTGGTGCAAAATGCTTGCTTTAGTTTAGCCTTTAGTTCTTTTTTTCAAAAAACACATAATTTTTCTGACCTTTTAGGTAACTCATGTAAATGTCAATACCTTAACACATTTATTTACTTCAGGGACGATATAATTATATAGGTTTCAGATGCTTTGTGTCAGTAAAAAGGGTGAAAAGGGCTTGAGGCAACAATATGGTAAATGTTACTGAGCTCATTTTCCCTACAAGGGCTTGGATTTAATTTTTCTCATTTAGATGATTGCATGATTTAGCAAAACCTGTAAACAACATCACTAGTCCTTCCCAGGTGACATGATCCTGAAGTAAAAAGAGAAAAGATGGATTTATAAAAGGATGTATGCATTTGTGAGTGTATTAGAACTATATTTTGGAGGAAGTATTATTTCATTGTCCTTAATCCTGACAAGATGGAAGTACTGTTTGTGGGCAGAAGGTCTGACCTGGGATTTATGGATGGGGTTGCAGTCCTATTGAAGGAACAGTTTTGTAGTCTGGGGTAGGGGTGTACATTCGAATCTAGCCAAACCAAAAATATACCTGAAAAAATACCTTATTAGTGTTTTTTGGATATATTTTAGCTTTCCAAAAGTATCCAAGTTTTCTTTGGAAAAATGGGGCGGAAATCCTGAGAAAATCCCAGATATATTCAGGAATTACCAGTAGATCCAAAAACAGTGGAGAGGCAAGAGCAGCCAATTCCCACTGGCTCAGCTTGGGGCTGGCTACTTGTGCAGCCTTGTTTAAACCAGGCTGCAAGAGCAGCCAGTCCCAAGATCTGCTGTACTATGGGGAGCAATCTGCTACCCATGGCACAAGAGATCCTGGGGTTGGCTTCTCCTGCATCCAGGTTTAACAGGCCGGATTCACCCCCTGCCCAGAGTAACCCCGGGGTTACTCTGGCCTAGCCTAGAATAACCCCGGGGTTACTCTGGCCATGTGTAACAGCCTGGATTCATCCCCCGGCCAGAGTAACCCCAGGGTTACTCTGGCCTAGCCTAGAATAACCCCAGATAACTCTCCCAGCTCTCTGGTCTTTCCAGGCATGCCTTAGGCTGGACAGAGTCTCTTCCTCCAAGAGCTGGGCAGGCCTGATCTGGCCCCTGAGGCCTGCTGGTTCTGGGGATAAGAAGTACCATATTTTTCGGACCATAAGACGCACCTGACCATAAGACGCACCTAGTTTTTTAGAGGAGGAAAACAGGGAAAAAAATATTCTGAACCCTGGGGCTCAGTATTCGGTCTATAAGACGCACACACTTTTCCCCTCACTTTTTTTGGAAGAAAAAGTGCGTCTTATGGTCCAAAACATACGGTAATTTAAAAGGGAGACAGGACAGCAGCCCCAGAAAGCAGGCCTGGGGGGTTAATCTGGCCTGGGGGGTTAATCTGGGCCGGCCAGAGTAACCCCGGGGTTATTCTAGGCTAGGCCAGAGTAACCCTGGGGTTACTCTGGCTGGGGGGTGAATCCGGCCTGTTACACCGGTTTAAACTGAACTGCAGGAGAATCATCCAAGCCAGAATCTGCATGCCATGGGGAGCTGTCTCCCCACAGCAGTGTTCCCTCTAAGCTGAGTTAGTGTGAGCTAGCTCACAGTTTTTCAGCCTCCGGCTCACACATTTTTGTCTTCGCTCAGGAAGGATGGCTCCAGAGCAAACTGATTTATGCAGTAGTCAAATCACCGCTCACAACTTTAATGCCAGTAGCTCACAAAGTAGAATTTTTGCTCACAAGACTCCACAGCTTAGAGGGAACATTGCCCCACAGCACTCAGATCCTGGGGCTAACTTCTCCCGCAGCACAGTTTAAACCAGATTGCGGGAGTAGCTGTCCCAGAGAAGATCTGTATGCTGTGGGGAGCGATCGCCCCACAGCCCAGCAGGTCCTGAGGCTGGTTTCTCCTGCAGCCCGGTTTAAACCAGGCTATACAAGAAGCCAGCCCCAAGTGATGTAGCAGGCTCCTCCTGTTTTAACCAGTATTTTTCTTCTATTAGACCCCCCCCATCAGGATTTCCAAAAAATCCTGGATCCGAATAGTGTACTGGGATCTAGGATTTTTCAGAAATACTGAATTGGGGTGGAGGAGTGTTCTTGTACCCATGCCTACTGCAGGATAAGCAGGTGGCAGCTGTGGACAGGATTACCTTTACCAGCTTTGACTGGTTTGCCAGCTGTGGCCTTTCCTGGGCAGAAAAAACTGGCCACTGTGGTGCATATCCTGGCTACATCTAGATTAGATTACTGCATTGTGTCCTTCATGGGGCTTCATGGGGCTGCCCTTGAGAAGTGTTCAGAAACTTCAAAAGATACAGAATGCTGCAGTTGGGACGTTGACTGGAGTGGGTTGTAAGGGCCATATCACTCCAGTCTTGGCCCATCTACACTGATTCCCACATTGTTTCCAAGCATAATTGAAGGTACTGGTCTTGACCTTTAAAGCTGTATTTCAGGGGTGTCGACCTCATTTGTTATGAGGGCCGGACCTGACATAAATGGGACTTTGTCAGGCCAGTCTGTGTGTTGAGACCAGAAGAGAACCAAAGATGGTTTCCAATACAGGCTTGGAAGCTAATTTGTACCACTAAATTATGAGACCAGAAGCAAAGAGATCACTTGGTCACATAACCCACACAGCAGTCTCTGTATTTATGATTTGCATGAAACATAAGGTAAAGAACTGGGGTGAGGACAACAAGACACTGTGCATTAGAACAAAGTGAGTCCAGTGGCACGTATAAGACCCACAATTTTAATTCTGAGTATAGCTTTTGTGTGCATGCACACTTCTTCGAACTTTATTCTATTGCTTTGTTCTATTGCTTCAGCCCAACACAGATACCCACCTGAATCTATGCAGTAAGCTAAAAAATGAGCCAAATGACAAGAAAAGAGGCTTGCTAGCAGTAGGGCTTGGATCATATTTTCCTTACAGCCAACCTGGTGCCTTTCCAGGAGGCACTTTTAGTAATCACCCCTGCCCGCAATGTACAGCAGCTTTTCTGCCAAGAGCTTTACCCCCACTGCCGTACACACACCAATGCAACCCACTTCTACTAGTCCCATTTTATATAGGCAAAAACTGAGGCAAGCAGCTAGGTCAAGACAACACAGAATCCACAGCTGAAGTAGGCAAACTTGGAAACGCCCATCAGAGTGCTGTCTGATCCCACAGCTGCACTGGCTGCTCTAACATGGGGAGGAATACCCCTTGGGTCACTTTCTCCAGACCTTTGGAAAGAAAAGCAAGCACTATTTAAGATTCTCAAGGTTCTAGCCAAGCTCTATAAGAACATAAGATAAGCCAATGTTAGATCAGGCCAATAGCCCATCTAGTCCAACACTCTGTCACACAGTGGCCCAAAATACCAGGTGCTATCAGGAGGTCCAGCAGTGGGGCCAGGTAGACGCCCTCCCACTGCCCCCCCCCCCTCAAGCATCAAGAATACAGAGCATCACTTGCCCCAGACTGAGAGTTCCTATCTATACCTTGTGGCTAATAGCCACTGATGGACTTCTGCTCCATATGCTTATCTAATTCTGTTATGAACTGTACTTTCCCTTCATCCCACAAAATGTAGGGGTCATGTCCATGCAGCCAGGGGCTCCCTAATATCAACGGGAATCTGGCTGCAGGGGTGATCACAAACGGACGTTCCTCCAAGCGATCCCTCGTCCCCACCCGCAACGGGACCGTCTCGAACTCACAGGGCTCCTTCATCGTGGACCCATCCATTTGAGTGAAAATTAGGGGGTCTTGCAGTCTCACCACCCCGGCTTCTAACCCGGTTACTAAGGAGGGATTGATGAGGTCCCTCCCACACCCAGAGTCAATAAGGGCCCTCACACGGATGTGAGTTCCTTGGGTGGGGTTAATAATAGTTACAGCCACGAAAAACAGAGGGGGGGTAGCTGCTCACTGCTTTTGGCACCTCCGGAATTGGGCCCTGCTGCTCCACGCTGCTCACAGCAGGACCTGACCTTTTCTTGCCTGCTCACTGTCTTGGTCTTCATTGGATTCCTCCCCGATTTCTTCCGGGGTGACTTGGAGTGCCTTGGTGAATTTAGGCTTCCCCGCAGGTTTCTTAGCTGCTGTGCCAGGCCGTGCCTTGGCTGGCTCCGCTGGCACCGGTTTCCTCAGGCTCAATCCCCCGCAATCGGTTGCGAAATGGCCCCATTCCCCACACTTAAGGCAGAGCCCTTGTTTCATCTGTTGCTCTCTGATAGACTCAGCCAGGTGTGTAGCTTTCACCTTCAGTTGGGGGGGGGGGTTCGGCTTTCCCTCCGCTGCCGCAATGTCTTGGCGTAGGGTGTTCAGCCGAGTCTCTGCGCTCTCCGCTTCTTGCATCCACGCAGGGAGGGAAATTGGGTCCACTGCACGCAGGATCGTTTTGCGGATCTCCGGGTTCAGCCCCACCCGGTACAACTCTGCTAAGACTTGATCTGGCCAATTTTTGACCTTGGCTGCATGCAATTTAAACTCTGATGAGTATTCTCTCACAGACCATTTCCCTTGCTTCAGGGTACATAAAAATGCCCTTGCTTTGGGCCCGGCATGCCGATAGTCAAACTGAGCATGCAACGCCCACATAAAAGCATCCAAGTTCACTAGTTCCGGGCCCCGCGTGTTGTGCAGCCCCACCTACCACACCGCGGCAGCTCCCCTTAACCGAGCCGCAATAACATCCACTTGGCTGCTATTGTCCGGGAACAGGTGGCCCCACCTTTCCACGAATTTCATCACTCTGACCACGAAGTAGGATAGCTCCTCTGGGTCACCGTCGAAAGTTGCCTCGATCAGGTCCTTTGGGTGGTGGTGCAGGGGACCTCTCGGGCTGTCTGGCTGCGGCACAGGGATCGGGTCCTCCCCTGGTCCCGGCCCCGGAATGTCTGGCGGGCCCCGCGGCCTTGGTTTTGGGGCTTCGGTTCTAGGGGTACCTGTTGAGGGGGGGGAAGAGCCGAAGCTGGCTGCTGCGCTTCTCTCTCGGCCCTTATGGCTTGCAGCACCATCTCTAGGATCGCCTGGATTACTTCCTCAAGTTCCCGTCTCAGTGGGCCCCTGTCCTGTTCCACCGCCTCCAGGAGATGGGCCAATTCCAGTCCCTTGTCCGGAGAGGTGCGCCCGCTTCGCGCCTTGAAGCGGTCCATCACCCAGGGCCTGAGCAGCGGTTCCAGGACTCCCCCCAATGAGGGGAAGCCCCCTGTGGCTCCAGGGCCCCCGTGGAGTGTAGATGCAAAGCCCACTTCAAACTGGCTGTCCCTCCGGGGCCCCTGCATGAGTGCGTACATCTCCGTCGTTGTGTCTGGGTTAAAGTGGCCCCACCTTAATGAGCTCAGTCGATACCCCTGCCCGGGTGGTTGCCTTGGTCTGCTGGGGGTCAGGAAAAGGTGGGTCAAGGTCATCTTAGGTACGGTTCCAGGCCCCGGTTCCTTCCTCGGGGTAGTCACCAGTACCTCGGTCTGGGTGGTGGGTGTTTCCCCCCCAGTCGTTGTTGGAGGTTTCTCCTCTTCGTTGCTCATCACAGGTGGAGAGAAGCGCGTAGATAGAGAATGTAGGATTCCTAACAGAATGTTAGGTTCCACAGCCAAACAAAGGAGTACACACTTATCATAAGGTTATACTTTATTGTAAGAGCTATAGAGGCAGTAACATCATCACTGTTAGGAATTGCTACCTTCCTACAAGCATAATGGGATATAGGGTATTCGTACGCAACCCCCCCCACACTCCTAGGCCAATCGGCCTGACTCCCACGCACAAGAGAATGGGGCCCCAGGCCTTTAAAGCCAAAGCTGGGAATCGAAACCCATCCCACGGGTAATAGCTGGGAAGAGACTACACAGACAGCTATCTAGCAAGGTCATAGATAAGCAAGGACAAAGGAATGTCGCATCAGTTGGTACACAGGTCAAGCAGATGCACTCTTGCCCATAAACATCATGGCAGCATAGCTGACACTTACACAGTATCGATGTCAGACTGACTGGCCTGTAATTTCCCGGATCTCCTCTTTGCAGGTTGTGCTAGTTTTCCCATTAACAGAGAATGTATTCAAGAGAAGAGGACTTTGAATAAAGTACTCCCTCCCCTGCAGATACTGTGCAGGCTTTTGCCTTGGGACTCACCACCTCCCTGTGTTTACAGGGGCACATCAGGGCGCTGCACAGCTGGAACTAGCTAGGAGGCTGCAGGAAGAGACAGCCAAAGGCTTCCCCATTTTGCAAAAGTCCAGCCACAGGACAGTAGAGTTGCCAAGTACTCACCTCTTCTGGAGCGGGGGAGTCCCGGCTTGCTCCGGGATTCTTCGCGTGCGCGCGCGCGCCGCAAACACGTCACGCGGAAGTGACGTAAGCATGTCCGGGACGCTGGGGGCGGGGCCAAAATCATCCGAGGGAAAATTTTATGGTTTCCCCTCGGATGATTTTGGCCCCGCCCCCAGCGTCCCGGACATGCTTACGTCACTTCCGTGTGACGTGCTTTGGGGGTGGGGTTCCCCCTGGGGCCCGATCCGGCGGCGCTGGGGAACGGGCCTCCCGGGTGGGGTTCCCCCCCCCGAGGGACTTGGTAGCCCTACAGGACAGCAAAGCTGCTGGTTGTTTTTCTTGAGCAGGTGACAGGAGCAAAAAGGCTGGGTTGGGATCGGGGAAGGAAAGCTAAACCAGCAGGAGATTTCTGGAGTTGCACCTGCAGTTGTCCATCTGGGAAGTGTTCCTGGCACACAAATACCAGCGTAGCCCTACCGATATGCCGACTCTCTCCATGCCTCCTGGTGCAAACAAACTAACCCCATTTTGAACCACTTTGCCAGATCAACCCTTCTCTCCTTCCTCCCAAAGGGAAGCCCCACCTGCTGGGTGGAGGTTTTCCCAAAGAAAGAAGGAAATGCTCCCTCTTCCCCCTGCCCCACAGACACACTTCTCAGTCCTTTGGAAAGGAAAGTGTGTGCTGGGGCTGAATTCTGGGGAGACCTCTGTGCAAAATCGGGGGAACTCTGTGTGAGTAAGCAGGCATACTCCTGTGGGGGGGGGAGTAGGCTGCGTTTCCACAGAGAGGGAGGAGGGACATCAACCATCATTTCAGCCCTCATGCCCAGGAGGACAGGGCTTTAATAGAGGCAGATTTGCTGCACCTCCTTTCCCTTATCCAAAAGGTGGAACAAGCAAAAACTACTGTTCATGCACTCGCACTCTCCCTATTTACCTCTTTCAAGACTGCTGTGCAAGCATCAAAACCATTCTTCTTGTTCTCAAGCTCAGCTTTTCTCCTCCTCACCCCTCCTTTACACCAATAGAGGGATGAAGCATTTAGCTATGCATGCACACACTCGCATCAACCTCCATACACTTTTTTGGCAAAAAAAGGAGGAAAAACAGATGTGTATGCATGGTGTTCCCTCTTCTTTCTTAGATTTAAAGGGTGCTTCTGTACATGTTTAATTGTCAGAACAAAGTTTTAGTCCAGTGGCTACTGGGGGTGTCACGGGGGGCATTAAAGTTCTGGGCAGACTGGATCAGGCCCATGGGCTGTATATTTGACAACCTTGCCCTATATGGATTGGGGCTAACATACTTAAAGGACTGCCTACTCCCTTATGAACCTGCCCAGACACTACAGTCATATTTGGAGGCCCTGCTTCAGTTGCCCCCACCTTCTGAGATGAGGAAGGTGGCAACCTGTGAGAAGGCCTTCTCAGTCATGGTACCAAAGTTCTAGAACTCTCCCCAGGGAGAGTCATCAACCCCTTTCTGTTGCCATCTTCCACCAGCATGTGATTTTCTTTTTGCATTCCCTCCATGATCCTTCCTTCTTAACCAATGTATAAATTATTGCTTTTATGTCTTGTATGAATTGTAACTCTGAGGAATTTCACATTACCCTTTTTAAGCCAGTTTGAAGCCATTTTTGATCCATCGTGGAGTAAACCGGTATAGGACTGCCATTTCACACATGGCTTTCCCCTACTGGTAAACAGCTGGATCTGAAGCGGTTTGCCATTTCAGACTGCACTGCTTTTTCCTGCCATTTTTTGCCCGTGCGGGCAATCTCCGGCTTTTTTTTAATGTTCACCTTAGAGTGCTAGAGCGCTATAACACAACACTCCAGGCATTCCAATGGGGTTGCTATAATGCTGTTTTGCTGTTGTGTTATAACGCTCTACATCGAACATTTTTTAAAAAGCCAGAGATCGCCCGCGCGGGTGAAAAACAGCGGGAAAAAGTGTTTCGGATCCAAGAGAAGAAACTGAAGACTACTTGGAAGTGGTTTACAGGTAAAATGGTTCAGCCCCGTTTCCTGAACGGGACAGAAGCATTTGTATGTGAAAGTACAAATATATTCCGGTAGGGAACCGGTTCTAAAACGGTTCTGTCTGAAATGTCAGACCAGAAACCGTTTGGGAACCGTTCCTGAACTGGAATATACCTGTCTGAAATTCCTCTCTGTTTTTAATTGTTTTAATTATGTGTGTTTTGAGAGGGTTTGATTATAATGGTTTTAAACTGTGATTTTATCATGTATGTTAAATTGTTAGCTGCATTGGTGGTCGTTATGAAGGCAGAAAGGTGGGATCCAAATTTTGTAAATAAATAAATAAGACATTTACAAACAAAAGGAATTTCTAACATAGAGAAGAAGAAGAAGAGAAGAAATTGGATTTATACCCCGCCCTTCACTACCCAAAGGAGCCTCAGAGCGACTTACAACCTCCTTTCCCTTCCTCTCCCCACAACAGACACCCTGTGGGGTAGGTGGGGCTGAGAGAGCTCTGACAGAAACTGTTCTTTTTTCAAGAACAGCTGTGCCAGAACTATAGCTTGCTCAAGGTCATTCAGCAGGTGCAAGTGGTGGAGTGGGGGATCAAACCTGGTTCTCCCAGATTAGAGTCAGTACACTTTACCATTATACCAACTCTGGTATCAAACATACATTTGTTCTCACATCAAACATACATTTGAAATACCTTTTCCCCTTCAGTGGAGAAGCACAACTGAATGAAAAATTGTTCTTTTGGTAAATGGAGCTTTCCACACTCAAGAATATAATGCATGTACTGGTACATATGTTGCTTTGGATCAGGTACCTGTCCAGATATATCATATAGATATATCCAGGGGTCTTGTTGTAGAAAAAGAGCTGCCGGAGCTCATTAGCATAACTCATTAGCATAACTTATTTGCATATGCCACGCCCCCTGACATCACCGGAAGTGACAGAAGGCCACACCCTCTGACATCACCGGAAGTGTGTCAGAAGGCCCGGCTACTTACCCTCCTGCTTCATCCTCATTCCCAAACGGAATGAGGATCGAAGCAGAGGGCGGGGTAAAGAAGGGGGCGGGGCTTCACCATGTGACCGCCCCATCCCCTAGAGGTTCTCTTCCGGAGCTCCGTACCTGAGAGCTCCCCCCCGACTAGAGCCCTGGATATATCATCTGCATCTTCACAGAATATGCAAAAAATGCATGCTCATGAATAATAAACATGAACTAATTCTTTCTGCTAACCCACATCTTTACATACAAGGCTCTTGAGAAAGAATCTTCAGCTAGCTGAAATAACAGGTTTAATCCGGGCTTCCTGCGGTGCGGCGCTGCGCTACGGGCGCGTCCCTTGGGAGCTCCCGGGGAAGCCTGGCTCATGAGCGCTCTTTCGGAGCCCCCCCCGAGGTTCGGGGTGGCCCCACTTGGTTCTCCTGGAGGGAGACCAAGAGCATGAGGCTTGACCGCCCCCCCAGTTTCCCGAGATAGGATGGGGGGTGACCAGTTTGCCCCGAAGCAGGAGCGTCACAGAGAACAGGAACATGGCCGCCATGTTCCCGCCAAGCAGCTGCCATCCGTACTTTTAAACCTCTTTCTTTTTGTTTATTGTAAGTGTTGTTTTTTTTACGTTTCTACACCACCCTGAAGGATATTGCACAACCTGATTGAAGTGAAAGAACTTATTAAATCCCCTTTTTTCGGCGGTCTCCCCCCCCCCATCGGCAAAAGAAAGCGGCCAGGAAACTTCCAGGGGCAGCGAGAGAAAGAGGACTGGGGTAAGAAAAAATGCCTGTGGGACTTACTATTAGCTACCAAAAACGCTACTAAAAAAGTAGAAGAGTCGTGGAAATGTACTTTGTTTACTTATTCAACTGTAAAGCACTCGGAGAAAAGTGGGAGTGAAGTCTTGAGAAAATGGAGACGACCTCCGTTTGCAAAGAGATACAGGACTCAATAGTACGTGAGCTCAGATCCGATAACTTTCAAAAAGCTTTGCAAGCCGAATTAAATAAAGCGCTTAACCAAGTGTGGGATAACATTCTGAAGAATCTGCAATGCCCTTCTGATAAGGAGAAAAATGTTACAGAGCAAACAAAAGAGACACAGGAGAGGAATGAACTGCAGCGAATTAAGCAGGAGAGAGAGCAACAAGGTATCTTATATGATCTTAAAGGAAAAAATGTATGTGAGCGGGACTTACTGAATAGGAAGGAAGACAATGTGAAAACAGGATTGGACAAAAAAGTATGCTTGTTAAAAGCACAGATTAAGGAAGAAAGGAGGAGGAAAAAGAGGGAAAAAGTACAGAAAGGCTTAAAGAAACCGAAAGACTCTAACTTCAAAAAACTTCTGGACTGGGATATAAAAAATCTGGAAAAAGATAAAGAGTACAAAGATCAGCGACACATAAGCGAAAATACAGAAAATCAAAGCAGAAAAGAAACACAACATAATGCCGACGCAAAGAGGGGCAGGGTAAAGATTTTTAATAGGAGGTGATGCTTTAAGAGAAACTGAGGCCAGAAGGATATCTTAATGCATTGGTTTATCTAGAAACTGTATCATGTGTTTTCCGCTCGAACTGGCGTGTTTGATATTTTGTAACTCGGTATCATAACTTGGAGAAATAGAGACCTAGGAATGGGCAGATAGATGACATACATATATACATTGAATGCTATTTAGCAATTTCTAGGAAGGGCGAGTAGCTCTGAGAAGCAGGAAAGAAACAGATAACTTTGCCATCATAGGGATTGTTAGTTGATGCCGGCTGGAGAATATAATAGGAGCAGAATAATCTTTAATATGAGTTTGAATAGTAATAGTAATATAATAATTTTCTCTTTATGAGCTGTTATCTCCCTTGTTTCTGGTGATAAAGGTATAAGTTAGGTTGGAATGCTAATGAAAAGTGGGCAGAAACTGGCCAATATTTTGGGGATCCCGATGCTTAGGTGTAAGCTTAAGGGGAAATGTAATCTACTGTATGGAACTGAGTCAATATCATTATTAATTTTGGTATATAGGTATCTGAATTATAAGTAGAAATAAGGACCTCAACAGGATTGGAAATACACAATCTAATGTGAAATAAGCGGTGCAAAAATAAGTACAGATCAGGAGAGATCTGTGGGCTAAATAAATTTGTTGTTAGGAGAATGGGAATCAGTTATAAAGCATGCAAGCAATTAAAGTGGTGTGGAATATAAGCGTCAACCGGAATGGGGTTGGTGGGTGGAGGGATTTAGGTCTGTTTGTGTTTGTTGTTGTTATGTGTTAAAAAACCCAATTAAAAATTGTCAAAAATAAATAAATAACAGGTTTAATCCAATTTCATACTGTATTCATAAAAATGTACCATAATTAGTAAATGATCTAAGAAGACCCTTTTTTGTTTATTCACAAGCATGTTTGCAAGAACAGCTAGAATACTCCCTCTTTAGCAAGCAGCATCTTCAGCTAAAGTGAATTTTGAGTACATAGTCATTAATAGTGTGCTTGACAAGCTTCAGCCTTCTGTAATTCTTTTCTTACACACCAAGCTAGAAATATCTGGCTTTAGATCAGACTCAGGTTAGCCAAGTCAGGAGGTCACACAGATCTTTACTGTGAAATATAATGGGAATATAAAGCCAAGGAATATAAATCCAGATCCACACTCCTACAGCAGTTGCTTCAAAATAATTAAAGATGCCTGCCATGTTTTCCTATTTCTCTAAACTTTTAACCCATCTACTCACACACAATACAAGTTGACTCTGTGGCTTTGCTGTAAAAGCAACACAATTCAGATATTGTTGAATGCAAGTTATGCAGAAAAATAATTTTTTTTAATTGTCATACCAATGATTTCTAAGTACAACCAGAATTTGGTAATGAATTCCTGGTTCTGCCTTGGATATATATAATTCTAGAGCAAACTGGAATATATGTATATAAATAACAGTATTCTGAAATCAATAAAACTACAGTGAATTGTTTGAAGGGAAAGAAGGGAAATAAAAGTATTTGTCTGATCTAATTTTAAAAGGAAGCCCATAATTTCTAGGTTGCTCAAAGTCTAGGTAGGTTGTTATGAAAGCAACCCCCCCCCTGTAGGCACATTCCCCCCACCTATCTAGGCTTAATGTTTGAATTCTGTGCATATATATATTATTCAGAACTGACCACATGAAATTTAGGATTTTTGGAGGTAGATAAGGGTTGGCTGCCCTGTATCAGTAAATGTTGGGAGATTTGGGAGATGGTGTATGTGGTGGGTGAAAGTATTTTTTTGGGGGGGAGATGTAACATCACTTCCAGGTGATGGTCTAGGAATTGTCTCGATCTCTGTGGTCTTTACTGTAGAGACTGGGGGAAATTTCAAGAGCATCACCATCAACTCCACTCCTCATTTCCCCCCCACTCCTCAGAGCACAGTGGATTAAGAGCAGGGACAGCAGACTCCTAGCTGCCAGATGGCCAATAGTAAAAGCCAGTTTGGTCTAGTGGTTAAGAGTGTGGACTCTAATCTGGGAGAACCGGGTTTGATTCCCCACAACTCCGCATGCAGCTGTTGGGTGACCTCGGGCAAGCCACAGTTCTCTCAGAGCTGGTCTCTCAAGTGCAGTTCTCAGTCAGAGGTCTCTGAGCCCCACCTACCACACAGGGCATCTGTTGTGGGGAGAGGAAGGGAAGGAGATTGTAAACTGCTCTGAGACTCTGAGTGAAGGGCAGGGTATAAATCCAATCTCCTCCTCCTCCTCCTCCTACGTCATCCTCTTCTTCTTCTCTGGATTGGTGCACTGACTGAAAGGCAAGAAACAAAGGAGACACGACTAAACAAAGGAGAACAGGTTGCATTTGTGCCATTCAATCCAACCCTTACATTTAAACCATGTCTGGAGAACCCAAAGAAATTTGAGCCATATTCCTGATATAAATTCAGAGTCATGGGGTTGGATCCTGTGACCAGTTAGCAGAAGGCACTGACAGTCATTGACTGTCTTCCCCTCCTGAAAAAGCCTGTCTTGAAAGTTTGTTCCGAAGGTGTTAACTTTCAAAGCCCTGTGCAGCCAGGAACCTGCATATCTCAGGGACTGCCTCTCCTCATATGTCCTTCGCAGAGCATTGTGCTCAGTTATGAACATCTTCTGGTTGGCCGGCCCCAGCCCCAAGGATATCCAGCTGGCCTCCACTAGGGCCAGGGCTTTTTCTGTCCTGGCTCCAGCCTGGTGGAACAAGCTCCCTCTTGAGATCAGGGCCCTGCAAGATTTGTTACAACTCTGCAGGGCCTGCAAGATGGAGCTGATAAAGTGGGTTTTTGGATGAGGCAACAGACATCCAAATCTATCATGGCCTCCCCTGATGACAATGCTAGCCAAATGGAACCAGCCCAAACTGATCATCATTGTAGAGGTGAATCCATCCTGACTCTGTTCAGTCTGTGTTTTAACAGAAATATGGTTTTAATTATCTAAATTATATTGTTATTTTATTATTGTAACCTGCCCTGAGCCCACTTGGAGGGAGGGCAGGATAAAAATTGAACTAACTAAATAAAAATAAATAAAATTGTGGACCCTTGTGCAGGAATCTCTCCTTTATATATAAAGCCGTAATGGGCTCCAACGTTCCAAAATGCACATCTTTAGTGTTTAGCCGCAAGAACTGTCAGTCAGAAGACGCTGGTTGGGTTGACTGGCTGCTTTGTGCAGTCCCGCCCAGCGTTTCAAGGTCTTTTGCATATGGAAGCTGATTGGACTTCACTCCATTCCACACCTCAAACTCCCCCCCCAAGGCAGTTGGAATTGCCAGTTGCATATGGAACCTACTGTATTCTGAGGTAAAATATGTCCTCACTCACAACACATCACTTCCCCTTCAAAAGAAACAAACCCAATAACACAATCATGCCACATCACAAAGAAGACAGATCACACCACAAGCAGAATACCACAAGGCAAAAAAAGATAGGAAAAGGTGCCAGCAGTCACCCCATTACTGCCACAGAGAGCGCTTCAGAGGATGGTGTGCAGGTCCCAGGTTCATGTTTTAAAAGCTGCCTGGGGGATTATGGACCATTCACACACTTTCAACCTTAACATACCTCATAGAGTAGTTGTGTGGATCATATGAGGGAGAGGAGAATGATGTCAGCTGCTTTGGTTCCCACTGCAGGGAAAGACTGCCCTTTCTGAGGCTGGGCGAGGGGAATGTAAACCTGAAGACAGACAAGCAGATAACGGTAGGCTGATGGTTGCCTGGAAAGGACATA